>NC_134485.1:428281051-428581051 GCF_040206685.1 Ascaphus truei | reverse complement strand
GGTGGGAAGGGGGGGTGGGAGGCGGTGGGAAGGGGGGGTGGGAGGCGGTGGGAAGGGGGGGTGGGAGGCGGTGGGAAGGGAGGGGGAGGCGGTGGGAAGGGGTGGGGGGAGGCGGTGGGAAGGGGGGCTGGGAGGCGGTGGGAAGGGGGGGGAGGCGGTGGGAAGGGGGGGGGGGGCGGTGGGAAGGGGGGGGAGGCGGTGGGAAGGGGGGGGGAGGCGGTGGGAAGGGGGGGAAGGGGGAGGCGGTGGGAAGGGGGGGGAGGCGGTGGGAAGGGGGGGAAGGGGGAGGCGGTGGGAAGGTGGAGGGAAGGGGGGGGGAGGCGGTGGGAAGGGGGGGGAGGCGGTGGGAAGGGGGGGGAGGCGGTGGGAAGGGGGGGGGAGGCGGTGGGAAGGGGGGTGGAGGGGAGGTGAAGGGGGGGGAGTGGAAGGGAGGTGAAGGGGGGGGGTGGAAGGGAGGTGAAGGGGGGGGTGGAAGGGAGGGGGGTGGAGGGGAGGTGAAAGGGGGGCTGGGGTGGAGGGGAGGTGAAGGGGGGGTGGAGGGGAGGTGAAGGGGGGGAGGTAAATGGGGAGGTGAAGGGGGGTGGAAGGGAGAAGTGGAGTGAGGGGAGGTGAAAGGGGGTGAGGGGAGGTGATGGGGGGTGAGGGGAGGTGAAGGCCGCTCACTCACCCGTCCGGCAGGTCCCACGTGGATCTGAGGCGGGAGGCAGTGTGTTGTGGCCGCTCTCCCGCTGTGTCCCGGGCGCTCGCTCGCTCCCCCGCTGACTGTAGCGGCGCCGGGGGGGGGGGTATCGGGGAGACACTGACACTGGAGGGGAGGGGGGGTGGAGGGGAGGTGAAGGCCGCTCACTCACCCATCCGGCAGGTCCCACGTGGATCTGAGGCGGGAGGCAGCGTGTTGTGGCCGCTCCCCCGCTGTGTCCCGGGCGCCGCCATCTTGGGCACTCGGCGCCGCGAGGCAGCCTGCCTGGCCACTGGCTGTTCCCCCGCCGGGGAGGGGTGAGTTGTAGCGCCGGGGAGGGGGGGGCATGTATATGTGTGGGGGGGGAGAGGTGGGAGATATAGAGGGGGGTCTCGCACGGCCGCTGACACTGGGTGGGGGGGGGGGGCGCTGAAGGGGTAATAATAGTGTGTGTGTCCCGCTGACTGTAGCGGCGCCGGGGGAGGGGGGGGGTCGGGGTGAAAGCGCGGGAGACACGGGGAGAGGAGGAGGTGCGCGCGGGTGCTGCTAACACTGTGAGCCCCGCTAATGTATGTAACAGTGTGTGTGTGTGTGTGTGTGTGTGAGTGTGTGTGTGTCACTGTGTGTGTGTCTGTCACTGTGTGTGTGTGTGAGTGTGTGTGTGTGTGTGTCACTGTGTGTGTGTCTGTCACTGTGTGTGTGTGTCCCTGTGTGTGTGTGTGTGTGTGTGTGTGTGTGTGTGTCTGTCACTGTGTGTGTGTGTGTGTGTGTGTGTGTCCCCCTGTGTGTGTGTGTGTGTGTGTGTGTGTGTGTCCCCCTGTGTGTGTGTGTGTGTCCCTGTGTTCCCTGTGTTCCCTGTGTGTGTGTGTGTGTGTGTGTGTGTGTGTGTGTGTGTGTGTGTGTGTGTGTGTGTGTGTCCCTGTGTTCCCTGTGTTCCCTGTGTGTGTGTGTGTGTGTCCCTGTGTGTGTGTGTGTCCCTGTGTGTCCTTTGGCCCGTCACTCCGCCTCAGGCCAATGAGAGGTGTGCGGGGGCGGGCGGGCCAAGGGACCAATGAGATTTCCCCTAGGGACACCGGACATCCAGGCAGGCAGGCAGGCAAACATACAGTGCTTTCACTAATATAGTATAAGATATGCAGAAATGGGCGAAATCCGCTATTTTTAGCATTACTGCATGTGGAGAATTGTAAACGAGGAGATGCGCGCAGCTGAAAGGGAAAAAAAAAAATCGCGCATTTTTTTTTTCCCCTATAGCCGGCGAGCTCCTGCTTCTTGCCAACTTTAGTTGGCGGAGAAAATTGAAGAAAATCGCGCCAAAAACAGCCGCTAGATGGCGAGCGCGCCTTTCTGAATTCGGATATTTTTCAGACTGGCGAGATGTAGTTTCTCGCCAGCCGCGCGGCAAGATTTTCAAATAGAAAAAAAAAATGGCGCGTTTTTCCTACCTCTCCATTTTCAGCTGTTTTTAGCGCGATTTTCTCCGGAAAATGGCGAGATTTTAAATAGCGCTGCTCTCTGCATGAGGCCCTTAATTACTAATGCCTTTAAAGCTGCAGACCAAGCAATATCCTACATGTGTTTTTTTAAATAAATCCGTTCTGTGCTATGAGGAAATACTTGTAGCATTTGTTTTAAACAATTTTTATAGACATTTTTAATGTATTCTAATGTAACAAGCATTTTTGTTTCTATGGCAGCCATTTACAAAGTCACATCCCCTTTCTCTTGTGAGGCAGGTTTTGGCACACCCCTTTTGCCCTCTCTCTAGCAGTGCACCAAATGTATCTAGTGCCTGCCCGGTCACATGATCTTCCACACAGAACTTTGCATCTTGGGTAATCGTCTGCTGCAGCCCTAACAGTGATATAAAGCATGAGTGCGCAAACTGGGGGACGCGCCCGCGAGATTATCTGCAGGGGTTACAGAGGCTCTGCGCGCTTTCCGAAAGCATTTAAGTTCAATGTCGGGGAAGCGGCGAAGGCCTGTGTAACTTCTCCTTACCTTGGTCCAGACGGCTTCTGGTGACGCGTCACCATGGCAACGCAGCATCAAATGACGCCGTGGTAGGAGTAAGTAAGGAGGGGGAGGGGCTTGAGGAGAGGAGGACAGCCGGCAGGGGGGCGCAGGGTAAAAAGATTGCGTTCCCCTGATATAAAGAATCCCCAAGCCGAATCTTCAGCGATCAAAGAACAGGGGAACGGATCGATCGGCTAATCACTTGTCAGTGTGCAGATTGTATTGGTGCACATATTGACAGAATAATTTTTTTTTTTTTTTTAAACGGCAGCGTGAACTTTAGCTTTAATGGCATTTTTAATGTATTATAATGTAACAAGTATTTTTTGTTTCTATAGCAACCATTTACAAAGTGACATCCCCTTCCTCGTCTGAAACAGGCTCTGGCACACCCCCTTTTGAGCTATGCCCCCTCTCTAGCAGTGCACCAATTGTATCTAGTGCCTGCCTGGTCACATGATCTTCCCCACAGAACTTTGCATCTTTGGTCCTCTTCTGCTGCACTGACAGCCATTTAGTGAACCCCTGAGACGAATCTTCGCCGATCGATCACAGGAGAACGGATCGATTGGCAACTTAGCTAATTACTTATCATTGTGTGGATTGTATCGATGCGCATATTAAAGAGGAGGGAAAAAAAGAAAAAATGGCAGCTTGGACTGCTGCTTTAAAAATGTATGTATGTATGTATATATCTTTATTTATATAGTGCAATCCAGGTACATAGCGCTTAATAGCAGTAATACACCTGACAATGTTATAGCACACATTGGGAATAAGCGCTTCAGACATAAAACTATAGGAAAAAGAGTCCCTGCCCTGAAGAGCTTACAATCTAAGTATTCAGACAAAAAGTAAATAGATATTTTAAAATTATTTTATTTCCTGGCAATATACCCGAATATTGTAACCTGAACTTCACAAAAAGTTTAACTCCCTTTATCTCTTCCTTATCCTGCCCCTCTCCTGTGTTTGGTTCTGCCAACAAAATAGTAATGGCATCCTGGCTGTGAAATTACGCCGCCCGCCCCCCCAGGACCAGAACATGTCAAACTATTTCCTATATACACTGAAATGCAAGAGGGAGAAATGTCAGCGGCTGGAACAACAACTAGCTGCATAGGAATCTGTCCCTAACCTGCACGGCTTACAGTCACAGTGAGGCAAAAAAATCTGTCCGTAACCTGCACGGTTTACAGTCACAGTGAGGCAAAGGAACCTGTCCCTAACCTGCACAGCTTACAGTCACAGTGAGGCAAAGGAACCTGTCCCTAACCTGCACAGCTTACAGTCACAGTGAGGCAAAAAAATCTGTCCCTAACCTGCACGGCTTACAGTCACAGTGAGGCAAAGGAACCTGTCCCTAACCTGCACAGCTTACAGTCACAGTGAGGCAAAGGAACCTGTCCCTAACCTGCACAGCTTACAGTCACAGTGAGGCAAAGGAACCTGTCCCTAACCTGCACAGCTTACAGTCACAGTGAGGTTAGTGATAGGATTGCCTGGCAACAGTTTTTATTACAATTTAACCGAAAACCCATCACTGGTCAGAGAAACACAAATTGCTGGTTCTGTAGAAATGTCGGGTCTGTGACAACTGAAAAACTAACATTATCTCATTCATTGCCACCGGGCATAACATGGCAAACAGGTTTTATGGGGCGGGGAGTTTACTTCCAATTTGTAATGTTGTTTGGAATAAAACAGGAGCTTTGACAGCACAAAACCGCTCCGGGCTGCAAAACGGGGTCACAAGCGTCCTGCACTTCCAGCCTCGCTCTGCAGCTCAGGGCTGTGGTGCTCATTGCTCTGCAGCTCAGGGCTGTGGTGCTCATTGCTCTGCAGCTCAGGGCTGTGACTGCTCATTGCTCTGCAGCTCAGGGCTGTGGCTCTGCTCATCGCTCTGCAGCTCAGGGCTGTGGCTCTGCTCCTCGCTCTGCAGCTCAGGGCTGTGGCTCTGCTCATTGCTCTGCAGCTCATTGCTCTCCAGCTCAGGGCTGTGGCTCTGCTGATCGCTCTGCAGCTCAGGGCTGTGACTTGCTCATCGCTCTGCAGCTCAGGGCTGTGACTTGCTCATCGCTCTGCAGCTCAGGGCTGTGACTCGCTCATCGCTCTGCAGCTCAGGGCTGTGACTCGCTCATCGCTCTGCAGCTCAGGGCTGTGGCTCTGCTCATCGCTCTGCAGCTCAGGGCTGTGACTCGCTCATCGCTCTGCAGCTCAGGGCTGTGACTCGCTCATCGCTCTGCAGCTCAGGGCTGTGACTCGCTCATCGCTCTGCAGCTCAGGGCTGTGGCTCTGCTCATCGCTCTGCAGCTCAGGGCTGTGACTCGCTCATCGCTCTGCAGCTCAGGGCTGTGACTCGCTCATCGCTCTGCAGCTCAGGGCTGTGGCTCTGCTCATCGCTCTGCAACTCAGGGCTGTGGCTCTGCTCACCGCTCTGCAGCTCAGGGCTGTGGCTCTGCTCATCGCTCTGCAGCTCAGGGCTGTGGCTCTGCTCACCGCTCTGCAGCTCAGGGCTGTGGCTCTGCTCATCGCTCTGCAGCTCAGGGCTGTGACTCGCTCATCGCTCTGCAGCTCAGGGCTGTGGCTCTGCTCATCGCTCTGCAGCTCAGGGCTGTGGCTCTGCTCATCGCTCTGCAGCTCAGGGCTGTGGCTCTGCTCATCGCTGTGCAAATAATTCCCTTAAATCCCTCATGAAACACCCCAGAGAGAGACCGCTAACAGCCTGGAAGTTTGCTTTAGCCAGCAGTTTGCTTATCTGTGCCCTGTACCTAATGATCACTCAAACAATAAGAACCTTCAAACAAACAGAGAGGTTTAGGAGGCTGCTTGAGGCTTGGTCTCTGCTGGCCACTGCAGCGCCCGCGGGGACAAGAGCCGTGCGCTAGGCCAATGAGGGCGAACCCCCGTCACGCCCCCCCCCCCCCCCCACGCAGCTCACTGCAGACCGGGGAACTCGGCTGCACGCGCCCCCTGCCTGGCAGGCGCACGTGCAGTGCAGGCAGCGGGGCCGTAACCTTAACCCTCCTCTTAAGGACTGTAGCACACAGCGCTACACCGACCCCTGGCGGCCAATGGTAGTGTTCATTGTTGACCATTGGCTGCGAAGCGCGTCATCGTCGCCGCTGCAGTCGCTGGAGTCTTTCCAAACTGTGATCTCCGGCTGCAGCAGCGTGACGTCAGTTTCAGCGGCCAATCAATGTCCAGACGTTTTCCAGACGTTTTCATTGATTGGCTGCTGAAATTGCTGGGGGACGGGGTTGCCTCCCCCGCCACCCACCCGCCCGCTCCCCCGCCTGCTCGCTCCCCCCGCGCGCGGATCATTCCGTCTATTGGGGATGTTCACACAGAGGCACGCTCACGCGGCCGCGAAGCAACAAGTGTGCTCCTGCCCTAATGCTTCAGGTCTCCCTCCCACCTCCAAAGAAGCACAGGCACCATGCCGCAGGCCGCAGGGCAAGTAATGGCCTCGGGAAAAGGATCATGTTAGTGTGTGTTTTATATACATACTGTACGCACAGACACACATGCATACATAACCCCCTTTTAATCTGCCTAAGGGAAACAGCATGCTGCTAATACCTGTACACTCACAGGAGGGCTGAGCCTCCGCTTCTGGGAGCCTGGGGTGAGCTCTCTCTCTTAGTGCAGCGCCTCCACCTATGAGGGATCCTAGCGTGGGCGGGATGACTCCTCATAAGAACCAATACAAACGGAAATAACAAATCACACACACAGTATTGTTATTTCTGTTTGTATTGGTTCCTATGAGGAGTCATCCCGCCCACGCTAGGATCCCTCATAGGTGGAGGCGCTGAACTAAGAGAGAGAGCTCACCCCATGCTCCTAGTTTTACTGTAACCCCACAGTATGCAACAATACAATAACACACTGATGCAATACCCCAACACCCCGGTGTGTCTTCCCCAAAATACTGAGGGTGCCCTGGGCACCTAAACACCCGGTGTCCGCAGAACAAGTCCCACCCAATGTGAGACGGCGCTACCCCCGTGTGAACCGTTGGTGCACGTGTGATACCTGCCTGGGTACGCCAGTAGGGTTGCCAGGTATTGAACTGGACTGTCCTGTATTTGGACACTCTGTCCAGTAAAAAAATGAGAGGTGCTGCAATACTGGACATGTATGTGTCTGGTATTTTCCTCCTTGGACATAGTGACCTGACGCACCTTTCACCATAGAGTCCAGTATTTTTGGAGAAGCCGCCTGGCAAACCTATACGCCAGTACACATGGGGCAGCTTGCAGACTTGCTGAGACAGGTCCTACGCAGCGGGGCCACCGACAGCAATCCCCTCTCCCCAAAGGATCCCGGCCTCCACGCGGTGCAAGCTCCAGCTGGAGTGTCTCACACAATGTCTCTGAACACTTGCAGCCTGGTCCCAGGCCGCAGTCCGCTGTGTGGACGTCCGTCCACCGGCGCAGCAGTGTAGCGGTACTGATAAGGTGAGGAGGGTCTCTATCTGGGGCCTTCCCTACAATACGGAGCTATGGTTGGCTCAGGGCATATCTGGGGCAGTATCTAGGCCTAGCCCAGGAAGCCACTTGCTCCCTGGACACTACCTGCTCCTATCCTGGCTCTGCCCACAGAGGATATCCTGTTCTTTTAGGCTGTATTCGCCCATGTGTTAAAGTCCCAGAATCCTCGGAGGGAGGGTTTAAGTCCCACTATGGTCCTTTGCGGAGCCAATCTAAGATGTCTTCAAACGTGTATGGTAAACCTACCCAGCCTTGAAAATTGCAAAGCCAGTACAACCAACCTCACACTGATGAGACCCATTAGGGTTGAAACATGTCTGTGAGTGGTTTGACAGGCTTTGCATCTAATCCCATGCTGTGCTTAAAAGCTGTGTGAACAGCAGAGCATTTGCTTGTATGGGTTCCATGTAAATGGATTTCCGGCAAAAGGTGACATATTGTGTGCTCATTTGCATGTTATTTCCCAGAATAAATAAATAATCACTGTGGACACAGCCTTAGGGTTCACACTCCAAACATCACACCAGAGAGGGTATAACTGGGGTTTATTGGGTACATCATAGATATTACAGGTTCCATTCCTTGAGGGCCGTAGCCCAGGCTTGAGGCCCTGAGCCCCCCTCCCAGCATACCTTACCCCCTAACAGGGCAAGGCCTCAGCCCACTCCTGTCCAGGAGAGACTCACTGCTGCGTCCTCATAGCAGGGAGGGCAGCACAGAGCTCACTCCCAGAACCCTCCCTTACTCTAACCTCTAGAGCAGAGGGGCTCAAACTTTTTTCCCTGCGCCCCCCTGCCGGCGGTTCCCTCACTCCCGCGCCCCCCTAACCCCCACTTACCTGCGCTCCGGCGTCACGTTGCCATAGCAATGTGGCATCACATGACCTTGCGGCGTTGCCATGGCGACGCAGGAAGGATGCCGCCGGAGCCTAGGTAAGTAAAGACTTACAGTGGCCCTGCAGGCCCCTCCCCCCCCCCGGCACTTAATTTAAGTGCCTTCGGGAAGCGCTCGGGGCCTCTGTAAACCCCGCCCCCCCCCCCGCCGGCAGTCTTTCTTGCTGTAAAAAACAAGTCATTCACATTGTAGTAAGTTACAGGTCTTTAAAGGTTCTTGCTGGAACTGAAACATTGATTCTTTTGTAATACAGACATTCTCACACACACAATCACACACTCGCACACACGTCAAGGTACTCTGAAGCAAATTACACATGTCAAAATTGGGGTGCTTAAACCCGAAACATATGAACAGAAGAGTAGGCAACTGCTACATGCAAAAAGGTGCATTTCTATCCCCCGCGGTGAGCAGTGCGTCGCAGGCCACCTCTCAGCGCAGGAAATACAAGGAGGTACACGTGACAATGCAGGGACATGAGCCGATGTACTGACACAAGGACCTCATCCCACAGAGAGCACGATCTAAAAACGCAGTGCCCCGCTGGTATAACAAGGGTTAGATGTGCCAATCCCACTGACCTTCACCAAGGTCAGAGCCCATTAGCAGGTGCCTCTGACAAAATGACCATTCAACGTAGTTGATACATTGTTACATGGCAAAGTGTTTTTATTTACCATCGCCCCATATGTTGCGTGGCCCGTTCGTTTCCCCAATGCGTTCCCCCTGGTAGCAGCAGCAGCTCCCGATCACCACAACGATAACAGGAAAACAATAACATTATCTCTCCGCTTTTCAGCGGTTCCACGTTCCCTCCTCCTGTCCCCAGGGCAGATGTTTTCCATAACACATCTGCCCACTCTGTGTGTGTGAGTCAGGACGCGATGCCAGGGCGAATACGCGTGGGGGGAACAACAACTCCAAGCCTCGTCTTCTTACCGACACAGCGGGACGCAGACCATGTAACCGTTTCAGTGACACTGTGACATATATTGAGCGCTCTCACGGACTATCCGACCTCCTCTAGCACCGTGGCACTGGTGTGGGTCCATGTTCCAAATGCATCAGCGTTGACCCCAAACACAGGTCTGTGGCCATATTACATCCAGTGATATGTTTAATGAGCTATATCCAGGTGACTAATGCCTATTTAAAAGGGTAATCCCTTCTGAGACTCAAGTGTACTAATGGTAGGGTGACCAGATTTTCAAAATGAAAAACCGGGACATTACCGGGACAGACCGGCAAAACCAGGACATCTGGTCACCCTAACTAATGGCAGTGACTTATTTAACACTATTTGTGCCCTACTGGGTCAGGTTATGGGGACCCCTCTGCTTCCGTTTACGGTGGCGGCAGTCACAGAGTCGCTGCTGACAAGGTTATGGGGGCGCATCAGGGTGACAAACCCCATTTTTTAGCTTTGAGTATCTTTAAATATTTTCTGCAAGTTGGGTTGTGAATACGGAGAGCTGAGAATTGGGAAAGGGTTGATTCGAACGAATGTTTTCAACAAGAGATTGCACAGGCAAACACCCCACCCCTTCTCGTTAATGACTATCCGATAATAGCAGGGTGGGATTATGGTAAAGAAAACACTTAATTGACACACACACACACACACACACACACACCTGTAAGCCTGTATCAAAAATAAATCAAAATAAGTCATTCATTTCCAATTAGCCAAATTATTAGTTATACGCGATTTCTTGGACATTTTGATGACCTACGCAGATTCTCATTTTGCAGTCACACTGGTTTGCGAAACGTCCTTTTCCCGAGATAAAGGTTCTGTCTCTGCGAGTGATCATTACATTGCCATCATTAGGCAAACAGCTGAGAAAGGGTTTGTTCTGTCCCAAAACTCTTCCAGCTGTGAGGTGCTTGGAACCTTCAAGCAGGGGGGCGCAACTCCCGTCCTCAAGCCCTGCCAACAGGTCAGGTTTTCAGGATAGCCCATCTTCAGCACAGGTGGTTCAGAGGTTTATTCAAAGACTGAGCGTCTGATTGAGCCACATGTGCTGAAGCAGGGATATGCTGAAAACCTGACCTGTTGGGAGGGGGGTTTCTGGACTGGAGTTGAGCAGCCCTACCTTGTAGGAGAAAAGCCTGCGATCGTGGAAATGACCGGTATGTTTGGGTTAAAGAGGACACAGCGAATATTTTTGCAAGCGCTACACTTAGCCTAGAAAGGCTAATAAACGCATTAACACACCGCTGCACGTATTGCGATCCCAGGCACGCGGGTGTACACACCGCTGCACGTATTGCGATCCCAGGCACGCGGGTGTACACACCGCTGCACGTATTGCGATCCCAGGCACGCGGGTGTACACACCGCTGCACGTATTGCGATCCCAGACACGCGGGTGTACACACCGCTGCACGTATTGCGATCCCAGACACGCGGGTGTACGCACCGCTGCACGTATTGCGATCCCAGACACGCGGGTGTACACACAGGCACACGGTGTACACACCGCTGCACGTATTGCGATCCCAGACACGCGGGTGTACACACCGCTGCACGTATTGCGATCCCAGACACGCGGGTGTACGCACCGCTGCACGTATTGCGATCCCAGACACGCGGGTGTACACACCGCTGCACGTATTGCGATCCCAGACACGCGGGTGTACACACTGCTGCACGTATTGCGATCCCAGACACGTGGGTGTACACACCGCTGCACGTATTGCGATCCCAGACACGCGGGTGTACACACCGCTGCACGTATTGCGATCCCAGACACGTGGGTGTACACATCGCTGCACGCATTGCGATCCCAGGCACGCGGGTGTACACACTGCTGCACGTATTGCGATCTCAGACACGCGGGTGTACACACTGCTGCACGCATTGCGATCCCAGACACGCGGGTGTACACACCGCTGCACGTATTGCGATCTCAGACACGCGGGTGTACACACTGCTGCACGCATTGCGATCCCAGACACGCGGGTGTACACACCGCTGCAAGTATTGCGATCCCAGACACGCGGGAGTACACACCGCTGCACGTATTGCGATCCCAGGCACACGGTGTACACACCGCTGCACGTATTGCGATCCCAGGCACACGGTGTACACACCGCTGCACGTATTGCGATCCCAGGCACACGGTGTACACACCGCTGCACGTATTGCGATCCCAGGCACACGGTGTACACACCGCTGCACGTATTGCGATCCCAGACATGCGGGTGTACACACCGCTGCACGTATTGCGATCTCAGACACGCGGGTGTACACACCGCTGCACGTATTGCGATCCCAGACACGCGGGTGTACACACCGCTGCACGTATTGCGATCCCAGACACGCGGGTGTACACACCGCTGCACGTATTGCGATCCCAGACACGCGGGTGTACACAATGATGCACCAATTTATTTATCAAATATTTTACCAAGATACACAGACATAAATCTCATTTCCAAGTATGTCTTCTGGGATACAAAGCCGATGAGCAGATGCAAACCCACACCCACCGACACACACACAGAACCCAGAGATATGCACCGACACACACAGAACCCCAGAGATATGCACCGACACACACACACAGAACCCCAGAGATATGCACCGACACACACAGAACCCCAGAGATATGCACCGACACACACAGAACCCCAGAGATATGCACCGACACACACAGAACCCCAGAGATATGCACCGACACACACAGAAACCCCAGAGATATGCACCGACACACACAGAACCCCAGAGATATGCACCGACACACACAGAACCCCAGAGATATGCACCGACACACACAGAACCCCAGAGATATGCACCGACACACACAGAACCCCAGAGATATGCACCGACACACACAGAACCCCCAGAGATATGCACCGACACACACAGAACCCCCAGAGATATGCACCGACACACACAGAACCCCAGAGATATGCACCGACACACACACACAGAACCCCCAGAGATATGCACCGACACACACACACAGAACCCCAGAGATATGCACCGACACACACAGAACCCCAGAGATATGCACCGACACACACAGAACCCCAGAGATATGCACCGACACACACACACAGAACCCCAGAGATATGCACCGACACACACAGAACCCCAGAGATATGCACCGACACACACAGAACCCCAGAGATATGCACCGACACACACACACAGAACCCCCAGAGATATGCACCGACACACACACACAGAACCCCAGAGATATGCACCGACACACACAGAACCCCAGAGATATGCACCGACACACACACAATCACACACTATATGGTATATAGTGTTGAGCATGTGATCTGTTGCCTAAAAGGCGCTGCGCTCCCTGTAAGCAGCGAGTACAACTCTACGTACTGCGCTACTAACTGTGGGCGCCATAGAGAAATAAACTATTACTTTACCATTAGCAGTAGTCCCAAATACAGCTGACAAGTAGCGGTGTCGCCCCGGATGCAGACGCCCCAATCCTTTCAAGAAGAGGACAAAGATTTTTGTGCACCCCTTATTTCTCTCCCCTATAGGAGCTCTTAAGGTTTGACCTTTGACATGCTGACCCCTCACTGCACATATTCACTAAGACATGGGTGCTCAACTCCAGTCCGCCCCCCTCCCCCCAACAGGTCAGGTTTTCAGAATAGCCCTGCTTCAGCACAGGTGGCTCAATCAGACCCTGCTTCAGCTTCACTGATTGAGCCACCTGTGCTGAAGCTGAGATATCCTTAAAACCTGACTTGTTGGGGGGGGGGGAGCTTGAGGACAGGTGTTGAGCCCCCCCCCCCCCCTGCCCTAACACACTGTGTGTGCATCAGTGTGACTGTATGTGTATCACAATGTGGCTGGTCTTGGCAGCAGAGGGGTTAATAAAGCAGTCCTCTTTTCGGAGGTGGGAAGAAGTCTGGGGGTTTCGGGACAATGCGGGAGGGAGGAACTCCCAGGAATATAGAATTACCCAACCTCCCGGAGGAGAAAGGATTACCTGAGCCATGCCAGGCATCTCACTTTCATAGAAATACAATCACCGGCAGCCAGGCCACGGCAGCCAGGCCACGGCAGCCAGGCCACGGCAGCCAGATACGCCAGAGTCAGTAGCGCAGGATTCCAGCGTGAAAAATAACGCAACACCCATCATCAGGAGGGTCCCGGGGGAGGGGGAGATCCGGGGAGAGTCCCGGGGGGGGGGGGGGGGGAGAGGGGTCTGCTCATGGGAGAGTCCTGGGGGGGAGGGGGTCCGCTCATGGGAGAGTCCTGGGGGGGAGGGGGTCCGCTCATGGGAGAGTCCTGGGGGGGAGGGGGTCCGCTCATGGGAGAGTCCTGGGGGGGGGGGGGGTCCGCTCATGGAGAGTCCTGGGGGGGGGGTCCGCTCATTGGGAGAGTCCTGGGGGGGGGGGGTCCGCTCATGGGAGAGTCCTGGGGGGGGGAGGGGGTCCGCTCATGGAGGCCTATTCAACAATCAGCGGTTTGACAATTCTGCGCAAAATCTCCAAAACACCAACGCAGGTGATGCAAGCAAAACAGACAATGCTCATTAAGAAAACAAAGTAGGACGTAAAGTAGTAAATATAAAGTGCTTGACCTCTAGTCTAACCCATGGGTACCAGGTCCATTGACCTCTAGTCTAACCCACGGTACCAGGTCACTTGTCCTTTAGTGTAACCCATGGTACCAGGTCACTTGTCCTTTAGTGTAACCCATGGTACCAGGTCACTTGTCCTTTAGTGTAACCCATGGTACCAGGTCACTTGTCCTTTAGTGTAACCCATGGTACCAGGTCACTTGACCTCTAGTGTAACTCAGGGGTACCAGGTACCATGACCTCTAGTGTAACCCATGGGTACCGGGTCACTTGACCTCTAGTGTAAGCCACGGGTATCAGGTCACTTGACCTCTAGTGTAAGCCACGGGTATCAGGTCACTTGTCCTTTAGTGTAACCTACGGTATCAGGTCACTTGGCCTCTAGTCTAACCCACGGGTACCAGGTCACTTGACCTCTAGTGTAAGCCACGGATATCAGGTCACTTGTCCTCTAGTGTAAGCCACGGATATCAGGTCACTTGTCCTTTAGTGTAACCCACGGTATCAGGTCACTTGGCCTCTAGTCTAACCCACGGGTACCAGGTCACTTGACCTCTAGTGTAACCACGAGTACCAGTAATTCTACTTAACCATTTATATTCCACAGGGTACTTTTTACACCCTTTTTTGCATTCACCACTTTAAATTGAAACGGTGTTATTGGACTTGGGATTAGTTAATCCAGTTTTGCTGCATGCTGCAGATGTTTGCTTGTCTTACCTCTATGGGATAAAACAGCATGGCTGCCGTTTCCTCTTGGGAAGTAAGCTTTGGACTCAATGCATAACATTTGAAGCAGAATTAAGAAGTGATACTGTATCTCCACTTTGCCTTTCACCATCTTGGCTGTGAAAGAGTTAATGTCTAGAGTTAGTCTTTGACTGAGCCACCTGTGCTGAAGCAGGGACTGATCGAGCCACCTGTGCTGAAGCTGGGATATCCTTAAAACCTGATATTTTAGGGGTGGTCTCACAGACTGGAGTTGAGCCCGCTGGGTTTATGATACCAGTAGGATTTTAAAAAGGTAGAAAATAAGGAGAATCAAAAGAAAGCCGGAAATGGATACGCCCCATTGTGACGTTATCCAGCACTGAAGGTGTTAAATGTGTTTTTTGCTGTTGTAATTATACAGAAAGCAGCTTTATAGCGATTGATTGCGGGGGGGGGGGGGGGCAGAGGGGTGCGTGATCCGATTCGCTCCCCCTGATCCTGAATAGTTTGCTCACTAATGGGAGACTAGATCTTTTAAGATCTCTGTCGCAGTCAAATTGAGCGAGAGAAAAAAAACACACACAATATATATAGATAGATAGATAGATAGATAGATAGATAGATAGATAGATAGAGAATAAAGATTTTTTTCCATGTATATTTTAGAAAACATTTTCCAAGTCTAATAACAAAACTGTCACTTGTAAAAATTATTTTTTAATTTTATATATATATATATATATATATATATATATATATATTAAAAATTATATATATACACACACACACAATGCCCTTAATATGTGTGCTTATATATTTATAGCTTCCTATATCTAGAGCCCACCGTGTACTCGGCGCTTTACAAAGACAATACGGGAAATTCTAATAATACAATAAGCGCAGCAAAGTCAGACAATAGGAAAGGAAATCCCTGCCCCGAAGAGCTTACTATCTCAGTGATATACAATCATTTGTATTTGTATATATATACACAAGAGTTAATGAAATTTATGGTTTATGACAGGGGGGCTCCAATCCAGTCCTCAATCCCCCCCCCCCCCCAACAGTTCAGGTTTTCAGGATATCCCAGCTTCAGCACAAGTGGCTTAGACTTTGATTGAGCCAACTGTGTTGAAGCAGGGACTGATTATATATATATATTTTATATTTCTATGCACACACACACTGGAATGGGACATTTGGCCGCGAGCAAATCGCCACCGGCGCTGCACTGCCTGGACTGATCCCCGCTCCGCCATAGATCAGAGGACATTTAACAAGATTCTCTCATAAGAATATACTTTTTTTTCTTCTTATATGTACATAGAATTTCCAGGCACTAGACGGAACCCGCAGAGCTGACGCTCTATGTTCTGCCCAGAGCAGAGAGAGAACAAGTCAAATGGGGAAAACGCTGGGGTTCAAATCACATTCAATTCACATTCACCCACGCTGAACATTGCGTGTAAATTAATAGCACAAAAACACCACACATCGGAGGCAATCAGGCGTCACAAGTCTGTGCCAAATCACACACACACACACACACACACACACACACACACACACACACACACACACACACACACACACACACACACACACACACACACCTGTAGACCCTGCTAATGCCACAACTACACAAATTCGCTGTTACACACACCCAGACAGACACACTGTCACACACACACCCAGAAAGACACACTGTTACACACACCAAGACAGACCCACTGTCACACACCCAGAAAGACAGATACACTGTCACACACACACCAAGACATACACATTGCCACACGCCCAGACAGACAAACAGCATTGCTGTTCTGAAACGTTGTTACTTATACAGTATGGGTGCTATGCATAATATATATACAGTATGGGTGCTATGCATAATATATATACAGTATGGGTGCTATGCATAATATATATACAGTATGGGTGCTATGCATAATATATATACAGTATGGATGCTATGCATAATATATATCTATCATTCTGCATTTCTCCAGGTCAGCTACTTACTGTATCTGACCAACAATGGCATCATGAATACTTTGGAACAAGACAGAGCTTGGTGGACAGACAAACAGTGCTACCACTTAAGGCATTAGCTAAAGATTGTAAAAACTCTCCAAAGCTTTAGTTTGGCACAGAAATATTAAACATTTACAAAAATAATAATTTTATGTAAAAAAAAAAAAAAAATCAATTGGCTACATTTGGGGCCAAATTTAGTAAACGGTGCTATGCCAAAAGATACTTTACAGAAGTTGTTTCCCAGCACTGAAAGGCGTGTTTTGGAGTATCACTACTTAGTGAACACAGCCCTTTTCCCTAATAAACATACTCCTGTCACTAGCTCCCTTTCTGGGCTGCCCAGTAGAAGTGGCTGGAAGTCTCCCCCTGGGAGCTGTGGGAAGCCTTCTCCTGAGCGGTTTGCGGACGCTCTCGGGGGTTTGAGGTTTCAGGTGACCGTGGATGTTTTTAAATGACCCCGGTCTTGTTTTTTTTTTAAAGGTTTGTGGCATCTCAGGCCCTTGAGGCAAATTACCCTGGAAAACCCCAGACCTGTCACTTTGGCAACAGGACCAACCAATCTTACAGTCCTACAGCCCGAGCACTGTTTGGGTGAAGACAGAATGGACCCTTTCGCGGCCAGAGTGGCAGGCGATGTATCGTCATGGCCCAGAATCCTTTGCTGCAGTGGAAGCACGGTATGCTGTGCCATGATGGGCTGAGGCAGGTGTGCGTTTGTGTGCTCACAAGTGTTCATCATTGCAGCATTGTGTTGCAAATTGGCAGCAAGTTGGGTTAAAATGAGTTTATCATCTTAATGAAAGAGATTTTTAGCGAGAGCCGGCTCTGCGTGATAAACCCCAGGCGGATTATAATGGTCTCCTGTCTTACGGTGCGTACGTATGCTTTACATTGTTGTATTTTAAGAGCCTTCTCCCCTGATGACCTCATCTCCAGTCCATAGGGGCCACCAACAGGTCAGGTTTTCAGGATATCCCTGCCTCAGCACAGGTAGGTCAATCAGTCCCAGCTTCAGCATAGGTAGGTGGCTCAATCAGTAGCCGCTTAGTCCAGTCCTCAAGGGCCACCAACAGGTCAGGTTTTTCAGGATATCCCTGCTTCAGCACAGGTGGCTCAATCGAAGAGACTGTGTCAGCACAGCTGGATCAATCTTCGACTGAGCCACTGATTAAGCCGCCTGTGCTGAAGCAGGGATATCCTGAAAACCTGACCTGTTGACGACTGGCGTTGCCCACCTCTGGTTTAACCCTTTCAATTCTAGTGAGGCCAGCAATGCATTGTTAAACCTGGTCACTGCAGCACTGGGATCAGCACGCACTTGATCAATACGTTAGAACAGGGGTGCGCAAAATGGGGTGCGGCTGCCGAGGCCCCGCGCTCTTCCCAAGGCAGACGTCACGGCGTCCCATTGGCCCCGCAGGCCGGGAAATATCGGAAGAGCCGACATATTGTGAACCCCGAGGAGAGGGGCTACCCGCACCTAACTCGCCGGCAAGCATCTCCGGACGCAGGGGGTCCCCAGAGCTGAAATTAACGGGTTCAAGCTCCAGAGACCCCCCTGCTGCAATAATATATATATTCATTCGGGGGGGAAATCTGCCGCCTTATAGCGCGCTGGTAAATAATTGAATCTTCCTGCGCTGGAGAGAGCGGAGGTCGTTAACGGTGTATAACGCCCGCATATTTTATGATTATCACATTGACAGTCTCTGAATCCTGCAGTTCTGGGCATAATGACGCTATTTTCGCACGGATGATACCATGATTAAGCCTCATGACAAAGACATCAATAATGCTGCAGGAACTATGAAGACAGAAGATTCTGATATTGCAAGGGACACAAAAGAAGATGACCACAATGAGGATGATGTGACTGTCCTGGAGATCCACACTACGCATGCGCAGTGGTCGCGATGCGGCTGGAATCGTTATGTATCAAGTGGAGCGTTCAACAGGCTGAAATCGGCATATTTGGGCGGACTGCGCATGCGAGACGGTGAACGCACCGTGCGGCATGTGTTCCACTGCTAAAGGCCCAGAATGATGACATCACTAAAGATGGACGCCGGAAGAAGGACCGCGCATGCGCAATTCATGGAGACGCGACGCAGGATGAAGGGGTTTCAACACCCAGGACCCAGGAGGATGACGTCATCGGATGTGGACGCAGCATTGCGATCACAGATTGAAGGACTCAAGAGGCAGCTGAAGGAAGCGAATGATTACTTCAGAAGGAAGGACATTGGAGGAATGGAGATATGTATCACATGTTTTCTATCATTTGCTAATGGGACATATTGCATTGTGGGGATTGTGATGCTATTTAAATGCTGTTATTGGGATTGCATGTTATGCCACTATGTCACTTGATAAAGACCTTGACGGTCGAAACGTTGTGTGTTTGGCTCAATAAATGAGTTTGGATTTCAAATCCGTTGTGCCTGTGTTCCCTTTCTCACTGATGCCATAATTAGACACACTTTTTTTTATTTTTGTTAACTACTTTTTAAAAATAAAAAAAATGGGATTTCAATTAAAAAAAAAAAAACACAACTTCCCATCCTGTTTTAGGGCATAGACATATTGGAGAAAGTGTTGTAAAAGAAGGTAAAATGAATAAATGCCTAAGGGTGCCAGGTGGCTTCTCCCCACACACCTACGGGTGCCAGGTGCATCCCACCCACACACACACCCCCCAGGGTAACACACAATGGACCCAGTCTTGGTTGTGCCTTCCCACTGCCACGTCTTGAGGCCGATAAGTGACAGCTGCGGAAGGACTGACCTTACTCAACGTGACGCAGCTGTCGACGAGCACGCAGGACGCCACGAGAATGCTTTTACACCGCACAGACTCCAGGCATTATTGCGGTCGTCGTGCCCCAAACCACGAGAACGAGTGGAGCGCTTCGCAACACGGCACCGTGATGCTGCTCACTCGACACGTGCGCGACACCCTAAACCGTGTTCTCCTCGCATCGCGAAAAAAATCCGCGCCCGAGTCAGAGATCGCAAGCAATTCGCCCAGCATTAAAATCAATGTGCATTGCAATTTAGTGTAGCATGCTAAATCGCTAAATTCACTTAGATCTCTTAACATTTACTCAAAGGAGCAATCCAAGCGTTTTTTTGTTTTCTTACATAGGTTTGAAGCAGGGGGTCTCCGGGGACTGAACCCCCTTTAATTTCCGCTCCGGGGACCTCCTGCTTCCCGAGATACAGACCTCCGAAGAGGGTGCCGGAATCTCGGCTAAGTTTAAAGCTCCCGCGTCACGCGGGCCAATAGGAGGCCGCACCTGATGATGTCACTGCTTCCTATTTGCCAGCGGCGCGCGGGAGTTTTGGAACTCCCGCCATTATGTGAACCCTGCTAGCCAAGCGGCTACCGACGCCCCCTACAGGAGGTAAGTATCTCCGGCAGCAGGGGGTCCCCGGAGCTGAAATTACCGGGGTTCAGCTGTGGAGAAAATCACCCCCCCCCCCCCCCCGTCAATCCTGTGTTAAAATTGTTTTACAAATTGCGTGCTTTGGCTGCCTCGTTAATTCCCTGACTAATTAGAAAAACACTGTTTTGCTCACTAACGATATTTCGCTGAACGCTTACTAATTATTTTCCTTAAATGTTTGCAAAGGCATTTTCGGCTCATTTGGCCAAACACCTCGCATTATATGAATCTCTGGGAGAGGGGGAGGGGTAACCACATCATTATTCCTAACTGGAGGATACTGGGCAACTGGTCATTTACGCTGCTGTGGCAAAGGGGTAACCTAATTCCCAAGGTGCCTCGCTAGCTTAAATCTCCAACATTCTGAAGTGAAGTAGAAAATGTGTTTTTACAGCCTTACATGCTGCCTCTTGCAGCTTCCAAATATACCCCCCTCCCCTCATGCCCTGGGGTCATACACATACACCTCCGTGTCTGACCTCCCGCTGCTTCCATCACCAGGACAGGCTTGCACCTGACATCAAGGAGAACTCCTATTAACTGCGAGCGCCCGGCCAATTACCGAAGCTCAGCGCCACCCTCCCATGTGCTAACTCTTAGTGCAGGGGGCGACAACTCCGGTCCCCAAGGGCCACCAACCTGGTCAGGCTTTAAGGATATCCCTGCTTCAGCACAGGTGGCTAAATCAGTCCCAGCTTCAGCACAGGTGACTCAATCAGCTCCTGTTCTTCAGCAAAAGGTGGCTCAATCAGTGGCTCAGTCAAGCTGGGACTTGGTTGAGCCACCTATGCTGAAGCTGGGACTGGTTGAGCCACCTGTGCTGAAGCTGGGACTGGTTGAGCCACCTGTGCTGAAGCTGGGACTGGTTGAGCCACCTAGGGTGCCAAATTTTGCCCATGCACGATCGCCACATGCCGGCTGTTCGTGCGCTTTCCGGCCACGTAGCCAGCGCCAATCGCGCATGCCGATAAAAACCAGGACAGCGGCCAAAAAAAGGTCGGGACAAAGGCCTAAAAACCGGGACATCTGGTCACCCTACGAATACCGGGCCTGTTGGTGGCCACTTGAAGCCTGGAGTTGGCCACTAATCTCTTAATGAGGATATAATGAAAGAACCGGTACGTGGCTTTTCCTATGCGCCAAAGCATCGTTAGAGGCAGCCACGCCGCTTCCTGGCTGCCTTAACCACTACACTGCCAGCTACATGGCTCCTCATTGCTTTAAAACGACCGTCCTAATTAGCAACACAGATCGGAGCTGCCATAAAAAGAACCCAGACTTCTCTGCGGTAACCGCCCATTTACTATTGAACTCGCGCTTCGCAGTTTAGCCACGTTACGCCTACACGCAAAAAAAAGCACGATATTAAATAATGGTAGCCACATATAAAAGGGATTCAGTGTCAATCCGAGTGGTCCGTTTCCGGGCGAAATCCCCTACAGACTTCAAAAAGAGGGATTTGGGCTGAAAATGGCGGGTCGGCCGACTCCGGTGAATGTGGAATAAATCCCAGCGCCTGTTCGTGGCGACGTAGTGACCTCCTAGCTACCGGCAGCAGAAACGCCAAAACAGAACGTCCCGCCCCACCCCACCCCCCCGCACGAAACACACAGATATCAATCAATAACCCCAAACGGAAAACTACGAGAGGATTTCCCCGCGAGGTACCCCGTCAGGGTTACAACCAGAAAGCAAAGGCAATTTGCACACCACCGTTCTACATGGAAGGAGAACGGTGGGCCCGCTCTCTGCCAGGTGGACCATAATGCATTGCAGTAGCAGTGGCATGGCATTACCCAGAATCCCTGTGTGCACTTTAACCACTGACCACCGTGACAATGAGGTGATGAAGGAGGTTTTAGGGACCCATGGCAGACACGGAGGAGCGTACTCTTTTAACCCTTTCGCTTCCCAACGTCTTGCAGACCCCTCTGGAGACAAAACAATGGTTTGGGAACACCAATCAAGGAAACTGTCAAACGTTATATTTTTCTAATAAAAACACATTCACGTCTCAGATAGGCCCCGAAACCTGCCTGTTCCCATTATCTCTTAGCATACAATGCTCTCTCACTGCAGCCAGGGATTCTGGGTAATTACATGCAAATGAGCACTTGCTGTTACTTTTTGCTTCTTGTCCATTTTAGCATGGGACCCCTATAAGCTTATGCCTGCCGTATTACACAGTTTTTCCAGCATAGCCTGAGATAAAGAAGCGCAGAGACAGTAACACCAATGTTTCTAAGGCTGCGTTAATAGCGGGCACGAAGGCGCGAGCAACAGTCCTCTTCTCCACGAGGCCGTCCATAGTGCGGCCGCGTCACGCGAGCGGTTCAGCCAACCACGGCGAACCAGCCTCCGCCTACGCCTCCCTGTCGCGCTAACTCTATGAGCACAAGTCACCCGAGCGACAGGCGCGGGCGACGCCGTGCGCTCCGGCGCCAATCGTACGTGTAGGGATGCTAGAAACATTTGCACTTTTATGAACCACAAAAATGGCAACATGTACCGAAAATCTCCAAGCGCCACCGTCTTTTTGGCCGACATTGACGAAACGGAAAGGTTTGGCGTCTGTGAAGTTTGGCCGACAATGTTAAAAAATGCTGAAAAAGCGCCCTTCTGTTATAAAAGAGACATCTCAATGAGATTTACATGTCCTGCGCCCCCCAAAAAATGGGTTTTAAAAAGTGCAGACCCTAAACCAACGCCAGACTCTCAGAAGAGGAGTAAAAATTGACATGTCTACATACAACTCTGCTTGAAGGGATTATATATTGTACATGATAGAAAGTCAAGATTATGTAATTCAGGCGTCAAGACCCTTCCTCAACAGGTCAGGTTTTGAGGCTATACCAGTCACGGATTGAGCCGAGCCACGGAAAGAGCCACTTGTGCTGAAGCTGGGATAGCCTCAAACCTGACCTGTTGGGGAGAGAGGGGGGGGCTGTTGAGGACTGCAGTTGAGACCCCCTGAAGTAGTTCCCTTTACACATCCATCTGATATTTTTTGCAGAATTCCCTAATAAGGGACATTTTCTCCCAGAGTCAAACTATTCACAAGAGAGAAGTTAACCCAGTGAGGGCCGGCAACGTGGGGTTAACAGGTTGCGTAAATAGCAAAAATCAAGTAAATTACATGAAATACTGTTGAAGGGTTTGCATCAATTTGGTATGGCCAAATGTTGTATTCTCTGCGGGAGCGACTTAATTGTATGGTCAATTAGCGAGGGGGGATTCATATGCACATCTGGTACAAACGTAGGAAAGACATTTATATCAATATGGGACAAGTTATTTTTCTTATCAGGGAGTTTGGGGTTTTTTTTTTTTTTACACCTATGGATTTTGAGATGGTTTAACATGCAGCACCAACTTCCCAAATGCAATTTAACGTAGGGGTGACAGATTTAAAGCCCGGGCAAACGCGGAAACCATTTTAAAAGAACAAAACAAAAAAGGAAGTGGTCTCTCACTATTGTGCTTATTTATTTATTTTATGTATAAAATTGTGTTACCAGGAAGTAATACAGTGAGAGTTACCGCTCGTTTTCACGTATGTCCTGGGCACAGAGTTATGATGACAGATACATGTGTATGTGCATGATACCCGTAATGCTTAAAAGGACCCCAAAATGATCAGAATAACATAGTGGATCTAACTACATAATTATGTAATGTATCACATTAGCATAAAACTGATGCAGTAAATGTCACATAGAAACTTTACCTATATACATACATATATAAACACACACACACACACACACACACACTTTACTGTACTCTGTTTGAAGCACATAATCCCTAATCATAACAACACGAGGCGTAAAAATACATGATTATGGGGTTTATTTATTCCATCAACATGTGTCCGATGTGTCGATTTTTTACTAGGTGATGTCTCAAGAATGCAAACTTTTCTCAATGCAAAGTGGGCGCTCGGTGCTGTATCCATATAGTGCTAAATAGCACATTATGCAACTTTATCTAGCACAATATACATATTATACACTTTACTTTCTCTGTTGGCGTGTAACTGATTTGTTTTCGCGCGACATCCTTACTACACTCCGTAACAAGTGATTACATACCCAGCGCTGGGAAATCAGTTATTGGTAATTTTAAAAATCGATTGAAATTCTGTGTAGAGCGAATATTTACCCTAATAGGTCAATAATCCAGAGTTCATAAAGAAAACTAAGTAACTGATGCAAACACAGGATCAAGTATGTAGTGCATTACCACATCTTTTGCATGGTATGCAGAGCTTAGATTGTTAGCTCTGCGGGACAGGGATTTCCTTTCCTCTGTTCTGATTGAGTTTGTTACACTTATTGTATGAGAATCCCCTGCATTGTACTATCTCCCTAGTACAGCTTTGCATACACGGTTGGTGCCATATAAATAATAATATACACACAGTGTGCGTGTATACAGTATATAAATACAGATCATGAATAGTCTAATGTGAACCGTGTTCCCTTTTACAAACAAATCAGTGTACATATAATGTGTACAAACTGTGGTTCTCTGCAGAACATAACAAGAGAAGCAAAGTTGTCCCCAGGACATTTGTGTAAATATTTGTGCAAATGTATTCATAAATTCACGAGGCGGAAAAAAAGTTTGTGCAAACAATTAAAGCAAATTTAGAAAAGCTTGCTTTGCATTTTCACCATTTTTTTTTTCTTCTTCACATTTTTATCAACCTTTTGCAGCGTGGATTTGCCAAAAAACACCAGATTTCACCAGAAAACAAAAAACAAAAAACTCAATATGAACATTTTAATAGTTCAGTAATAAAATGCAATTTCTTGCTAATTGTTTCCATTCTTACTCATGTTCCTCCTCTCTGTAAATCACTATATGCAAATACTTGGACACTTTATTTCACCCATCACCATGCTTGGGACACAGTTCTTTTTCTAACAAAGTGACATTTCCCCCCCCCCCCCTCCACCCATCAACAAATAAAGTGTTTCCCTAAATAAAACATACACCTTTTTTGTTGTAAATACAGGCGCATGTCCTCAGCATGTGTGTGTGTGTGTTTGGGATCTGGTGAACTAGACAGAGTCCTTTTACAATAAAAAAAAAAAACCACTACATCCCCCATAGACATTGAATGCATCAACTGTCCAGGAATGTCACTTGCCCCAATAATTACTGGGACAGAACCTCATACAAAGTAGGAGGCAGGAAATCAGGGGGAATTACATTGTCATATTTGACATTTGTAAGAACACAAAATGGTCTTCCTATTTTCATTAAAGCCCTCCCTTTAGTGGCTGGAATGGCAGGAAGCCCCCATCTGACAAAGGGGGTTTCAAACTTTACTGTCAAAATAAGTTGATCATCTCTACCACGGTTTTCAAAATATTTGAAACCCACAAGGAAAGCTTAATGAGAAATCACACCAGCAACAACAGACCAGGCCTAGCCTGCATGAAACTGAGCAAAAGAGTGTGGGGGGAAGATCCTACAACTGGTGCACAAAACCCATATGGGGAGAAACTTTTGGAGCTGGTTACACACTATGTAGGAACCTGGTGATCTGGAAGAAGTTAAAAAAAAAAGTGTGTAGACCCCCAAAAGAAAAACAAGGGGATCAGAAATGTGAAGTAATGCACAAAGATCCAGTTGTTGGTAGGGTTTCAAAGTTGGGACTTACCAGGAGCTGGAAACTTGGGCAAATTGCAGCAAATCCTTGAGTCTTGGGCAGTGTTCTGCAGGAAGGAGAACTTTGCTGAGCTGGGGTCTGATTTCTTTTATTCAGAGGCTGAGTGGAGTTGGGGGGCAGTTAAACACTGAACATGTTCTGCTGGGATTGCAGGGAGCATGAATCTGCTTCTCTCCTCTTCTTCTTTCTTTTTTTTTTTTGGATGACTGATTTCTAAAACAATCCCTTCTTTGGCAGGCTAGGAGCCTCCCCTCTGAAAGGGGAGAGAGGGGGGGAAGGGATTGAAAGAGGAGTTACTGTGGGATGGGGGCATGTACCAAAACAGTGGGATCTTCCCAGAAGAAGAAAAAAAAAAAACCCCTGCATCAGGTCACAATGTAGAAAGAGAAGTGGAAAAGGAGAAGGGGGGGGGGGGAGAGAAGTGGAAAAGGAGAAGGGGGGGGGGGGGAGAAGTGATTACTTTCCCGCATGCATTAGAGGTCTAGGTTTGGAAGTTGGACACTTCCCACATGGGGAATGAAAGGTGGGACACTTTTTAATGGGGTATGATGGGCAGGTTTGGGTTGCAGTTTGGCAAAGAATAGGAGACGCAGTCCCCTCCCCCCCCCCCCCCAATGTTTTGTGGGGTAGCTCAAAGACCCTCTTCTCCCTCCCCCTATTCATGAAGGAGGATTGTGCAGCTGCTGAGTAAAGGCCAGAGAAGGAGGGGAATTCATTTTTACTCCCTGGTCACAAGCACGTTTCTGCCATCCCCTCGCGGGCGCTGTGGGGGGGGGATTCCGGCAGATATATCTGCTACCCCAGGGGGGGCTCAACTCCAGTCTTCAAGCCCCCCCAACAGGTCAAGTTTTCAGGATATCTCTGCTTCAGCACAGGTGGCGCCATATGTCCCTGCTTCAGCACAGGTGGCTCCATCAGTCCCTGCTTCAGCACAGGTGGCTCAATCAGAGGCTCAGTCTTTGACAGAGCCTCTGATTGAGCCACCTGTGCTGAAGCTGGGGTATCCTGACAACCTGGCATGTTGGAGGAGGGGGGGGGGGGGTTTGAGGACTGGAGTTGAGCTACGCCAGGGGTGGCCAAGCTATGGCCCGCGGTGGCTTTTGGGAATGGCCCGCGGTGGCATATGGAAATGACTCGCGGTGGCATTTGGGACTGGCCCACGGTGGCATTTGGGAATGGCCCGCGGTGGCATTTGGGACTGGCCCGCGGTGGCATTTGGGAATGGCCCGCGGTGGCATTTGGGAATGGCCCGCGGTGGCATTTGGGAATGGCCCGCGGTGGCATTTGGGACTGGCTCGCGGTCGCATATGGAAATGGCCCGACTGATGCAGGAGCAAAAAAAGGAAAGGAACAGTACGAAATCCTTCCAGTTAAACATGGCAGGGGAAACTTACGACTTATTAACACACATTTTGAAGATGAAGCCAATTTGAATAACTTCTTTAACAATGAAAAACATCAAATCAAGTGAATTTAAATAACGACATTAAAACGACATTGAAGTCCCCTGTGTTTGTTTGGCGAGCAGTCGTTATTTCATCAATGAACTTTGTGGGCGTCAGTCTGCTTCTGTTATCCACCCCCGAAATCAATCCATATATTGCGAAAGTGTTACCGGAAATGCACGCTCAGAAATAGCACGGGGACATGTTACATTCACGTTCTTCTTTTCTTTTTAATTGGAATTCACTTTTTTTTTTCCTTCTCTTCTCATCAAAAATGTTTATAATTTATCATTTTTATTATCCTTGGCTACTTTGGTGTTATTTACTTTAGGTTTAGCTATTACTTTAAACCGGATGTAGGGGCAGTAAGTAGGACAGCGGTCCGTCCAACAAATGGGTTGGGAATGCCCGAAAAAAAGGTTGTCCACCCTTGGTCTACACCCTACACCTGTGTATAATGTACCTTTGAAGAGCCCTTAGTTCAATTCCATCCTAGGTTGGACTGACCTTTTATTGTAAACCACTGAACCTTGTCTACTTAGACAGCTATATTATAGTTCATTTATATAATTGCATTATAATATTATACAACCTTTTTTGAATTAGCTTAAAAAAAAACCCCATGGTAAATAAAAAACAATGGCTGGGTCCTGGTATATAAATATGCACAATCACCAAATTTAGTCTTGTGGATCATCTGGTCAAATTTAGCCGTTGAAAATCACCACACTGTGCAACTGAACGGCACATCTTCATCAATGAAGCTAGCAATGGAAGTAAGTCAATGTGACCGATATTGATATCAGAAAGAAAAGGATCACATCGGTAAAGTATAGTACAGTGAAATTATTAGAGTGGGTCTATGTATCAAAGGAAAGGGTGTTTTTAAGAAAAAATAAATGAATACACAAAAATGCAACTATGGTTTTAATCACAGATTGTTGTATGTGAGGCAGATTGTTATCCAAGAAGGGTTAACAACTTGGCAGAGGTGTTTGACACACAGAAAACAGAGAAACGTGCAGTTTGATACAGATACAATAATTTGATGAAATGATGCCAAGAGACTCCACCTCAAAATATCCTTCTCCTATCTGTGTACCTGGAACATCCTTCTCCCTGTCTGTATACCTGGAACATCCTTCTCCCTGTCTGTATACCTGGAACATCCTTCTCCCTGTCTGTATACCTGGAACATCCTTCTCCCTTTCTGTGGACCTGGAACATCCTTCTACCTGTCTGTATACCTGGAACATCCTTCTCCCTGTCTGTGGACCTGGAACATCCTTCTCACTGTCTGTATACATGGAACATCCTTCTCCTTTCTGTATACCTGGAACATCCTTCTCACTGCTTGTATACATGGAACATCCTTCTCCCTTTCTATATACCTGGAACATCCTTCTCCCTTTTTGTGGACCTGGAACATCCTTCTCCTGTCTGTGGACCTGGAACATCCTTCTCCCTGTTTGTATACCTGGAACATCTTTCTCCCTGTCTGTATACCTGGAACATCCTTCTCCCTGTCTGTGGACCTGGAACATCCTTCTCCCTGTCTGTCCTTTTCTTTCTCTGCGCTCCACCTCCCATCTCTTTTTTTTCTTTTCTGTCTGTATACCTGGAACATCCTTCTCCCTTTCTGTATACCTGTTACATCCTTCTCCCTTTCTGTGGACCTGGAACATCTCTCTCTCTCTCTCTCTCTCTCTCTCTCTCTCTCTCTCTCTCTCTCTCTCTCTCTCTTCCTTCTCTCTCTTCCTTCTCTCTCTTCCTTCTCTCTCTTCCTTCTCTCTCTCTTCCTTCTCTCTCTCTTCCTTCTCTCTCTCTTCCTTCTCTCTCTCTTCCTTCTCTCTCTCTTCCTTCTCTCTCTCTTCCTTCTCTCTCTCTTCCTTCTCTCTCTCTTCCTTCTCTCTCTCTTCCTTCTCTCTCTATGTGTGTACCTGGAACATCCTTCTCTCTCTCTGTGTGTAACTGGAACATCCTTCTCTCTCTCTGTGTGTAACTGGAACATCATTATCTCTCTCTCTGTGTGTACCTGGAACATCCTTCTCTTTCTGTGTACCTGGAACATCTCTCTCTCTCTCTCTCTCTCTCTCTCTCTCTCTCAAATCATTCTCTCTCTGTGTGTACCTGGAACATCCTTCTACCTCTCTCTGTCTCTGTGTGTACCTGGAACATCCTTCTCTTTCTGTGTACCTGTAACATCCTTCTCTCTCTCTCTCTCTCTGTACCTGGAACATCCTTCTACCTCTCTCTGTGTACCTGGAACATCCTTCTCTTTCCGTGTCTTTCTGTGTACCTGGAACATCCTTCTCTCTCTCTCTCTCTCTCTCTCTCACACATCATTCTCTCTCTGTGTGTACCTGGAACATCCTTCTCTCTCTCTCTCTCACATCATTCTCTCTCTATGTGTACCTGGAACATCCTTCTACCTCTCTCTCTCTCTGTGTGTACCTGGAACATCCTTCTCTTTCTGTGTACCTGGAACATCTCTCTCTCTCTCTCTCTCTCTCTCTCTCTCTCTCTCTCTCTCTCTCTCTCTCTCTCTCTCTCTCTCTCTCTCTCTCTCTCTCTCTCTCTCTCTCTCTCTCTCTCTCATCCTTCTACCTCTCTCTCTCTCTGTGTACCTGGAACATCCTTCTCTTTCTGTGTACCTGGAACATCTCTCTCACTCTCACATCATTCTCTCTCTGTGTCTACCTGGAACATCCTTCTACCTCTCTCTCTCTGTGTACCTGGAACATCCTTCTCTTTCTCTCTCTGTGTACCTGGAATATCCTTCTACCTCTCTCTCTCTCTGTGTACCTGGAACATCCTTCTCTTTCTGTGTCTTTCTGTGTACCTGGAACATCCTTCTCTCTCTCTCTCTCTCTCTCTCTCTCTCTGTACCTGGAACATCCTTCTCTCTCTCTCTCTCTCTGTACCTGCAACATCCATCTCTTTCTGTGTACCTGGAACATCATTATCTCTCTCTGTGTACCTGGAACATCCTTCTCTCTCTGTGTACCTGGAACATCATTATCTCTCTCTCTCTCTGTGTACCTGGAACATCCTTCTCTCTCTGTGTACCTGGAACATCATTATCTCTCTCTCTCTCTGTACCTGGAACATCCTTCTCTCTCTGTTTACCTGGAACATCATTATCTCTCTCTCTGTGTACCTGGAACATCCTTCTCTCTCTGTGTACCTGGAACATCATTATCTCTCTGTGTGTGTGTACCTAGAACATCCTACTCTCTCTGTGTACCTGGAACCTTCTACCTCTCTCTCTCTCTGTGTGTACCTGGAATATCCTTCTCTTTCTGTGTACCTGGAACATATCTCTCTCTCTCTCTCTCTCTCTCTCTCTCTCTCTCTCTCTCGAACATCCTTCTACCTCTCTCTCTCTCGGTGTACCTGGAACATCCTTCTCTTTCTGTGTACCTGGAACATCTCTCTCACTCTCACATCATTCTCTCTCTGTGTCTACCTGGAACATCCTTCTACCTCTCTCTCTCTGTGTACCTGGAACATCCTTCTCTTTCTCTCTCTCTCTGTGTACCTGGAATATCCTTCTACCTCTCTCTCTCTCTCTGTGTACCTGGAACATCCTTCTCTTTCTGTGTCTTTCTGTGTACCTGGAACATCCTTCTCTCTCTCTCTCTCTCTGTACCTGGAACATCCTTCTCTCTCTCTCTCTCTCTCTGTACCTGCAACATCCATCTCTTTCTGTGTACCTGGAACATCATTATCTCTCTCTGTGTACCTGGAACATCCTTCTCTCTCTGTGTACCTGGAACATCATTATCTCTCTCTCTCTCTGTGTACCTGGAACATCCTTCTCTCTCTGTGTACCTGGAACATCATTATCTCTCTCTCTCTCTGTGTACCTGGAACATCATTATCTCTCTCTCTGTGTACCTGGAACATCCTTCTCTCTCTGTGTACCTGGAACATCATTATCTCTCTCTGTGTGTGTACCTAGAACATCCTTCTCTCTCTGTGTACCTGGAACCTTCTACCTCTCTCTCTCTCTCTGTGTACCTGGAACATCCTTCTCTTTCTGTGTACCTGGAACATCTCTCTCTCTCTCTCTCTCTCTCTCTCTCTCTCTCTCTCTCTCTCTCTCTCTCTCTCTCTCTCACATCCTTCTACTCTCTCTCTCTGTGTACCTGGAACATCCTTCTCTTTCTGTGTACCTGGAACATCTCTCTCACTCTCACATCATTCTCTCTCTGTGTCTACCTGGAACATCCTTCTACCTCTCTCTCTCTGTGTACCTGGAACATCCTTCTCTTTCTCTCTCTCTCTGTGTACCTGGAATATCCTTCTACCTCTCTCTCTCTCTCTCTCTGTGTACCTGGAACGTCCTTCTCTTTCTGTGTCTTTCTGTGTACCTGGAACATCCTTCTCTCTCTCTCTCTCTCTCTCTCTCTGTACCTGGAACATCCTTCTCTCTCTCTCTCTCTCTCTCTCTCTCTCTGTACCTGCAACATCCATCTCTTTCTGTGTACCTGGAACATCATTATCTCTCTCTGTGTACCTGGAACATCCTTCTCTCTCTGTGTACCTGGAACATCATTATCTCTCTCTCTCTGTGTACCTGGAACATCCTTCTCTCTCTGTGTACCTGGAACATCATTATCTCTCTCTCTCTGTGTACCTGGAACATCCTTCTCTCTCTGTGTACCTGGAACATCATTATCTCTCTCTCTGTGTACCTGGAACATCCTTCTCTCTCTGTGTACCTGGAACATCATTATCTCTCTCTGTGCGTGTACCTAGAACATCCTTCTCTCTCTGTGTACCTGGAACCTTCTACCTCTCTCTCTCTCTCTGTGTGTAACTGGAATATCCTTCTCTTTCTGTGTACCTGGAACATATCTCTCTCTCTCTCTCACATCCTTCTACCTCTCTCTCTCTGTGTACCTGGAACATCATTCTCTTTCTGTGTACCTGGAACATCTCTCTCACTCTCACATCATTCTCTCTCTGTGTCTACCTGGAACATCCTTCTACCTCTCTCTCTCTGTGTACCTGGAACATCCTTCTCTTTCTCTCTCTCTCTCTGTGTGTACCTGGAATATCCTTCTACCTCTCTCTCTCTCTCTGTGTACCTGGAACATCCTTCTCTTTCTGTGTCTTTCTGTGTACCTGGAACATCCTTCTCTCTCTCTCTCTCTCTGTACTGGAACATCCTTCTCTCTCTCTCTCTCTCTCTCTCTCTGTACCTGCAACATCCATCTCTTTCTGTGTACCTGGAACATCATTATCTCTCTCTGTGTACCTGGAACATCCTTCTCTCTCTGTGTACCTGGAACATCATTATCTCTCTCTCTCTGTGTACCTGGAACATCCTTCTCTCTCTGTGTACCTGGAACATCATTATCTCTCTCTCTCTGTGTACCTGGAACATCCTTCTCTCTCTGTGTACCTGGAACATCATTATCTCTCTCTCTGTGTACCTGGAACATCCTTCTCTCTCTGTGTACCTGTAACATCATTCTCTCTCTCTCTGTGTACCTGGAACGTCCTTTTCTCTGTGAACCTGTATTTTAATGATGGAAATGGCTACATAGATTATAAATGGAGAGCTGGCTCAGTTTGAGCATAGACAGAGACTTTAAAGATGCGGTTTCACTGCAATTTTTATTTTGCTCAAACTAACTTACTTTTTATTTTTTATTATAATCAATTTTTAGAAAATGGAAATTTCTAGTTCATAACATTGTTTAACCCCATCTCGCAGCCAAGGGGTTAATGGCTTTTCAAATGTTGGCCCAACTCTAAAGCACACCTGGACATAAATGGGGGGGCGCGGGATTTCCCCGAGCAGGGAGAGAGCAGGGCTGTTGCTAGGGGCCTGGGCAGCTTCCTACATCCTGATTGGCTGCTGCTGGGTATTGCAGCTAATCAGGAGGAGGTGTCAGGAGTCAGAGGGTGGGGCCAAGGAGAGGAGGAAACAGCATGGAGCGGAGAGAGGAGTGTGTGTCTCAAACGTGTATGTGTGTGTTTCGACAACAAAAGAGACAAGAGGTGCAAACAAGAGACAGCCTTGACCAGAGGGCAACAGCAAAGACATAGCAGGGCATCAGAGAGAAGTAGAATATAAGCATTTTTCTATTTAATTGTTCATTTAATAGGAAGTCAGCGAAATAATTTTGAATAAATTGTACAGTGAGGAGCTGCCATGCAGAGAGACACATAGTATAGAGTTACAATAACCAAGATGGGATAGAATGAGTAGGAGTGCAGTATGTACTGTATAAAGTCCTCTTAGGAACTAAGTTCTGCTGCTCCCTATTTACACAAAGCGTATACTGTAGCAGGTATATGGCATTGATAATTGCAGTGCTATAAGATTACCATATTTGTAACCCCTTATGGAGTAAGTGGTAGCTATTAATGCTCAAGTTAACCAGAGTATCAAATAGTGTAACTCTTGGGTTGATCTCCTAATACTTAGATTTATGCTACTGTTGTAGCTAGTTACTTTGTTATATGGAGTAGTCAGACCAGTATATCATTATGGCAGATATACTGCTTTATTACTAACGTTTATAAATGCGAGTATTTTGTAGCTAAAGAGCAGTCGGCTACTGTAACATGATCTGGACTATATCAATGGAAATATATGAGAACGTGAGTCCGCTCCTGGTTCCGCGAGTCCGCTCCTGGTTTCGCGAGTCCGCTTCTGGTTCCGCGAGTCCGCTTCTGGTTCCGCGAGTCCGCTTCTGGTCCGCGAGTCCGTTCCAGAAGAGATCACAACTGGCAGTGATGCGGCCTCTTATCAAAGTGTGTGATGTGATATATATATATTATATAATATATATATATATATATATATATATATATATAATATATATAAAATTAAAATATATATATTAAATGGAAATAGCCGTTAGTCCAGTTGTGATAGTGCAGAATAAATTAAAGGCTGATCCTCTGAATGAGCCATCTGTGCTGAAGCAGGGACTAATTGAGTCACCTGTGCTGAAGCAGGGACTGACTGATTATATATATATATATATATATATATATATATATATATATATATATATATATATATATATATATATATATATAATACTGAGTTAAGTTATGGTGAGTAAAAAAAGTGACAAAAACCCTCCACAGGAAAGCAAATATGCAAATATAGCTGTATGCTCATCTGCATGTCTTAGGCAGGTCTGCAACCCCGCCTTTCCCCATTATCACCCAGCATACAGCACTTCCACTGCAGCAAGGGATTCTGGGAAATGACATGCAAATGAGCACACGGTGTCACTTTTTGCCTCAATAACCATTTTTAACAAGCTTAAGCCTATAGGGAACCATGTTAAAAATGGTTATTGAGGCAAAAAGTGACACTGTGTGCTCATTTGCATGTCATTTCCCAGAATCCCTTGCTGCAGTGGAAGTGCTGTATGCTGGGTGATAATGGGGAAAGGCGGGGTTGCAGACCTGCCTAAGACATGCAGATGAGCATACAGCTATATTTGCATATATATATATATATATATATATATATATATATATATATATATATAAAGTCAGTCCTATTCTTTTAGCATTAGTGGCCTCTTAAATGCCAGTTTCATTAATAATGACATTGTTGGCAGACACAGGTGACCCATTAACCAGGAAACGCTTCATTAAAATCTAAGCTACAAATAGGTGGATTGCCCCTTTAGGCACTCCAAATTTGCTATTTAAAAGGTGCAAACAGCATCTTATCCCTGTAAGAGGACTATTTATTTTGTTAATCTTATCTATTTGACAGTGATCTCGGAATTACTTTAAACAGAACAAAGAGAAAAGAGGTAATTCACCATTCATTTGCCTCTGGACACACAACAGTCTTATCACAAAAGAGAGTAGGTAATAATGATTAAACGACTTCTCCCGCCGCATTTGAAGCTGCAGACCAAGCCATATCCTACGTGTGCTGTTTTTAAAATAAATCAGTTCTGTACTATGAGAAAATATTTTTTTTAAACAACTCTGAATTACATTTTTAATGTATTATAATGTAACAACCCTTTTTTGTTTCTATAGCAACCATTTACAAAGTCACAGATACTGAGTCAATACGCCTCTGCAGTCATTTAAGGAACCCCCGAGCCGAATATTCGCCGATCGATCACAGGAGAACGGATTACTTTGGCAATTTAACTAATTACTTATCATTGCGTGGATTGTATGGATGCACAAATTAAAGGGGAAATAAATAAAATGGGGGGGGGGGGAACGTCAGCTTGGACTACAGCTTTAATGGTGGAAACAATAAAACTTAAAAAACAAAATATTTACAAAAATGTAATTTCCCTCCCATCCCTTTATCTTTTTCTCTTGCCCTTTCCCCATTTCCTATCCATTCGAAAACATACATACAGTATATATAACACGCCAACATAATCCATGCATGGGGTTGGAACACGAAAGACAATAAAATAAGAAACATTAACATACACTATAACAGTAGGTATAAAAAAATGAAAAACAAAAATATTGTTATTATGCCGATAAAAATTAAAAAAAAAAAACACCTGTCTGATTTATTTTAAATGAAGGCGCCAATCCTCTGTATTTTACCTGTGAAACGTGTCTTTGCGGTTAGGTCGCTTTTGTCCTCTGCCCTTTCTAACACTGTTTTTATTATTAAAGTCTGATGCTTTGCTCAGGAGATAGAAGCTTTTTAAATATGAAGAGGTTAAAATGCAGCTTTCCCCGGAGCCCGGGGCAGCCTGCACTGCAGAAGCAAAGAGCTTGAAAAAAATCCTGAGTTTTAACACTAGAAAAACATTTGTTTTAAAATAAAAGAGTGGGTGCGGTACTGTACTAATATGATATGAGTTAAACTAATATAGGCTTCTGGGGGACGGCCGAGGGGGTTAGTCTCTTAATAGATCACTTAGCAATCAGCGGTGGGAACAAACAGTTTCTTGGTAACAGAAAAGTATGGGAGCATTTCAAGATAAAGTCTGTTATATGCATCTATATCTATATGCTGTATGCACACATAGTGTACATATGCACACATATACATATATAGTGTAAACACATGTACGTGCAAATGAGCACACATTAATATTTCCAGTTGCTATATAAATATATATATATATATACACACACATGCACCATACATACACATACATACTGTATACACACACACACACGTAAGTGCTGAAAAATGTGTATTGCGCAAAAGAAATGTCAAACGTCTGTTCAGCGCTAAGGAACCTTCATCAGGTGCGTGAGGACACACACACACACACACACACACACACACACACACACACACACACACACACACACACACACTTTAAACAAAGGTTATTTGTCTCAAAAAGTTTGCAATAGGAAGTTGTGGGTCTCTCCTCTCTTCCCTGTTATCCAACCCACACGTGTTCGGGGTCCATGTTATATCTTACATGTGCGTTTCTTCGCTTACGCGTCAGATGTTTCCTGTGGATTACATCGGTATACTGTTCTACCTCCGCTTCAAAATATTTCACAGTAAAACTAAAGGCCTTCAGGGGTCTAGCCTCTGTTTGTGGTGGTCTCCTTTATATTAATAAAAGCTTACCTTTTTGGCATTGGGGAATTCACATATGGCCATCTTGTTTTATCCCAGGGACAGCTTAGATGTCAATCAAAAGGTAAGGTTCACATGTAGCCAATATTGCTTTGTGGCATCAGGAGAAGCGAGCCCGGTCCTGGCCCCGCGAGCCTGCTCCTGGGTCCGCGAGCCCGCTCCTGCCTCCGCGAGTCCGCTCCTGGCTCCGCGAGCCCGCTCCTGCCTCCGCGAGTCCGCTCCTGGGTCCGTGAGCCGCTCCTGCCTCCGCGAGTCCGTTCCTGGGTCCGTGAGTCCGCTCCTGCATCCGCGAGTCCGCTCCTGCTTCCGCGAATCCGCTCCTGCCTCCACGAGTCCGCTCCTGGGTCCGTGATCTGCTCCTGCCTCCGCAAATCCGCTCCTGGGTCCGCGAGCCCGCTCCTGGGTCCGTGAGTCCGCTCCTGCCTCCGCGAATCTGTTCCTGGGTCCGTGAGTCCGCTCCTGGGTCTGTGAGTCAGCTCCTTCCTCCGCGAGTCCGCTCCTGGGTCCGCGAGTCCGCTCCTGGGTCCGCGAGCCCGCTCCTGGGTCCGCGAATCCGCTCCTGGGTCCGCGAGTCCGCTCCGGGGTCCGTGATCCGCTCCTGCCTCCGCAAATCCGCTCCTGGGTCCGCGAGCCCGCTCCTGCCTCCACGAATCCGTTCCTGGGTCCGCGAGTCCGTTCCGGGTTCCATGAGTCCGCTCCTGGGTCCATGAGCCCGCTCCTACCTTCACTAATCCGCTCCTGGCTCCGCGAGTCCGCTCCTGGGTCCGCTCCTGGGTCCGCAAGTCCACGCCTGCCTCCGCAAATCCGCTCCTGCCTCAGTGAGTCCGCTCCTGGGTCCGCGAGTTCGCTCCTGGGTCCGCGAGTCTGCTCCTGGTTCCGCGAGCCCGCTCCTGGGTCCGCGAGTCCGCTCCTGCCTCCGCAAGTCCGCTCCGGCCTCCGCGAGTCCGTTCCTGATTCCGCGAGTCCGCTCCTGGTTATGCGAATCCGCTCCTGGTTCATCCCCAGTGCATTCTGGTTCATAAGAATTCTGTATCTTACGGATAATGGCGACTTGGAAAACCAGGACTTGATTAAAACCAGAAGAGATCACAACTGGCAGTGATGCGGCCTCTTATCAAAGTGTGTGATGTGATATATATATATTTAATCGAAATAGCCGTGTTAGTCCAGTTGGGATAGTGCAGAATAAATTAAAGACTGAACCTCTGAATGAGCCGTCTGTGCTGAAGCAGGGACTGATTAAGCCACCTGTGCTAAAGCAGGGACTGATTGAGCCACTTGTGCGGAAGCAGGGATATCCTGAAAACCTGACCTGTTGTGGGGGGGCGGGAGGTTGAGGACTAGAATTACCAGAACAAAAAGAACCCACTCTTGATCAACCTGATCTAGTACAGTATGTAACTATGTAACTACAGTATGTAACTATGTAACTACAGTATGTAACTATGTAACTACAGTATGTAACTATGTTATCCATATGGAATACGTTTGTAAACGCAGTGCTTTCAAATGGGACGTACTTCACATCAATTAATACAGGGGGGCTCAATTCCAGTCCCTCTCCCCCCCCCCCCCTCTCCCCCAACAGGTCAGGTTTTCAGGATATCCTAGCTTCAGCACAGGTGGCTCAATCAGTGGCTCAATTGAGGACTGAGCCATTGATTGAGCCACCTGGGCTGAAGCAGGGACTGATTGAGCCAGCTGTGCTGAAGCTGGGACTGATTGAGCCAGCTGCGCTGAAGCGGGGACTGAAATGTTTAAGTGAGCAGTAGGGCAAAGAGGAGATTTGAACGGAGCACATGAGGCCAGCCTGGGGATAACCCGAGATCAGCAGCCGGGTATAGAGGTGAGAGCAGTGTGGCGGCGCGGGGTTAATGCAGAATGTAATGGGAACCAGCGCAATCACTGCCTTTCATTTAACACAAGCGCATTAGGCCCTTATTCCTCTCATTCCCCTCGGAGCCGCACGGATATTGAAATAGCACTTCCTATGTACAGGTGCTAGTGCACACACCATGTCCCCGGCTTACACCCCTGCCCTGTAACGCGTGCAATCTAAATACTCAGAAACGGGGGGGGCGTGCCATGTGTTACTCAGAACTGTGATACTTACCGGGTTCACCCACTTCCAAGGCCAGTACGACAGGACCAAAGACATTTACCTGGTACTGAGCTGATTCTCTCAGTGAAAATGGGTTCTTCGACTTCAAACATCCCTGCCACAAAACCAAAGTCATTACCGCCGAGCCAGGGGTTCCCAAGGGCCACCAACAGGTCAGGTTTCTCAGGATATGCCTGCTTCAGCACAGGTGGTTCAATCAGCCTTTGACTGAGCCACTGTTTGAGTTGAGCCACCTGTGCTGAAGCAGTCTATTTGATTGAGCCACCTGTGCTGAAGCAGGGATATCCTGAAAACCTGACCTGCTGGTGGACCTTGAGGACTGGAGTTGAGAACCCCCTTCACTAAGCTATCCCTCCCTCCAAATATCATTTATTACCCCGAATAAAAAAGGTGCCCCCCTGGTACTTAAGCACTCCTTTATTTTTGCACATCCCTAAAAGGATAAGTAGGCCGCTAAGTGCCTTCGTGCCACGGCCCGGAGCGCGGGACAGTTTATTGTGCTAGGTAACACCTTGCAGCATTATTTTTACCATATGTTCCCATTCCCGGCAGCGAGAAACAGCCGGCAGTTTTTATGTGGAGGGGACAAGGCCTTCAGTTGCTGGCAGCAGACACTGCGAAGGGGGGAGACTTTCCCCGGAGAATGGTCTGTGTGCCCAGACTTCAAAGCGCGTGGAAAGAAAGGGGCAGATTAATGAGTCAAGTCCTCTCAGCAGGGGGCTGCGGTCAGCCTCTTCTATCTGCATTATATTCCCACTCACTCAATAAGCACTTATCCCCCTTACACACATACACACTTTCCCTTTACTGTACACGCCGGCCAAGCAACAAACACCCTTCTCCTTGTACTCGGAACCGAGCCACAGACCCCTCCACTCAAATCCTTTCGCCGTCTCACGGCTGAACGGGCGGCGCAGCGAGTAATTGCTCTGACTCCGTAAGCAGTGACACTGAGTGCAAAGCAGGGGAGTCTGGGTCAAATCCCGTGCGTCAGCGCCGTGCGACTTTATCTTCCTTCTGGGTACAGCGCTGTGTTCACTGTCAGTGCTACACAAGATAACAGCGCTATCATTCCTAATGGTATTGATATCACATCTGCTGCATGACCTCCTAGGACCTCAGCAAACGGCATGTTGAATAGGTTACGTTTGGGTGACTGGTACCTGATCTTATATATCTAATTCAGGTAGGACTAAGTATTTTTAAAATACTTTGTACAATAAATACAAATCCCACTTGTGAGCACGTCTCAGACAGGTCTGCAACCCTGCCCTTCCCCGTTATCTGTTTGCATACAGTGGTTCCAATGCAGCCAGGGATTCTGGGTAATGACATGCAAATGACCCCTGTAAGCGTATGCCTGACGTATTGCACAACCTTGTCTGCACAGCCTGGGTTACAGAAGTGCAGAGCCAGTAACCCACCTCACAGACAGCTATTTCATCCTTCTGGGTCTCATCAGTGTGAAGCTGGTTATACTTTGGGAACCTTTAGGGGGACAGATGTGCAAACGTGTTGAGGAAAACTTGCCCCCCCTTTTTTTTTGCCAAAGAAAAACTGCACAGTTCGCAAGCAGTCCGCCCAGCAACAGACAACTCCATCCCAGAACGAGAGAGAGAGAGAGAGAGAGAGAGAGAGAGAGAGAGAGAGAGAGAGAGAGAGAGAGAGAGAGAGAGAGAGAGAGAGAGAGAGAGAGAGAGAGAGAGAGAGAGAGACAGAGAGAGTCAGAGAGAGAGAGAGAGTCAGAGAAAGAGAGAGTCAGAGAGAGAGAGAGAGAGAGAGAGAGAGAGAGAGAGAGAGAGAGAGAGAGAGAGAGAGAGAGAGAGAGAGAGAGAGAGAGAGAGAGAGGAAAAGAGAAAGAAAGAGAGAGAGGAAAAGAGAAAGAGGGAGAGGAAAAGAGAAAGAGAGAGAGGAAAAGAGAAAGAAAGAGGGAGAGGAAAAGAGAAAGAAAGAGAGAGAGGAAAAGAGAAAGAAAGAGGGAGAGGAGAAAGAAAGAGAGAGAGGAAAAGAGAAAGAAAGAGAGAGAGGAAAAGAGAAAGAAAGAGGGAGAGGAAAAGAGAAAGAAAGAGGGAGAGGAAAAGAGAAGGAAAGAGAGAGAGGAAAAGAGAAAGAAAGAGAGAGCGGAAAAGAGAAGGAAAGAGAGAGAGGAAAAGAGAAAGAAAGAGAGAGAGGAAAAGAGAAAGAAAGAGAGAGAGGAAAAGAGAAAGAAAGAGAGAGCGGAAAAGAGAAAGAAAGAGAGAGCGGAAAAGAGAAGGAAAGAGAGGAAAAGAGAAAGAAAGAGAGAGAGGAAAAGAGAAAGAAAGAGAGAGAGGAGAAAGAAAGAGAGGAAAAGAGAATGAAAGAGAGAGAGGAAAAGAGAAAGAAAGAGAGAGAGGAGAAAGAAAGAGAGAGAGGAAAAGAGAAAGAAAGAGAGAGAGGAAAAGAGAAAGAAAGAGAGAGCGGAAAAGAGAAAGAAAGAGAGAGAGGAAAAGAGAATGAAAGAGAGAGCGGAAAAGAGAAGGAAAGAGAGAGCGGAAAAGAGAAGGAAAGAGAGAGCGGAAAAGAGAAGGAAAGAGAGAGCGGAAAAGAGAAGGAAAGAGAGAGCGGAAAAGAGAAGGAAAGAGGGAGAGGAAAAGAGAAGGAAAGGCCTATATCAGGTGCTGCATGTTCTTTGAATATAGATTTGCTGGTGAAATTTGCCAGTTTCACTCAAAATTCCACAAGTTTGAGCCATGTTCGCTAGAATGTAGCCAACTGTGAGTGCTCATTCGCCTGCCATTACCCAGAATTCCTGGCTGCAGTGGGAGCACTGGATGATAAGCGATAATGGGGAAAGGCGGGTTTGCGGACCTGTCTGAGACGTGAATGTGCTCACCAGTAAGATCTGTACACTGCACATTGGAGGTGTGGGGGTTTTTTTTTTACTCCCCATAACTTACTTTGTGACCAATTCCAGTGACATGTTCAGAACGTGTGTTTTTTTTAATTAAATTTGAGCAAAACTGTGGCAAAGCGAATCTCGGCCTCGTTCACACATCTCCACGTTGATGGTCTATGCGCTAAAGCGTTCCAGCTGTGGAACTTGGGCAAACCAGTGGGAAAAATAATGTATGAAAGAAAAGGAAACCTCGTTAAAAAGAAAAAAAAACTCGCATTTCTTTAAGCAATTCTTCTCCGCTGGCTTTGCCACTGCTTCCCAGCCAGGGGACTCCAGGAAATAGCCTCCAGCGTACTTTCATTTATTTATCTCTATCTCCCTATCTCCCGAGGTGAGAATACTGGTTGTCAATCCAAGAACCTTCTGGAAAATATATATATATATATATATATATTTTTTTATTTTATTTTATTATTTGGCTTATAGAGAAAGTACAGTGCCATCAGTGCTCAAATAAACATGAGTACATACATACTATAACAAAATATACGTTATTTATTTATACCATGTGTTACCAGGAAGTAATACAGTGAGAGTTACCTCTCGTTTTCACGTATGTCCTGGGCACAGAGTTATGATGACAGATACATGGTTACATGAAATGAACAGGGTTATGCATTATATATAAAGACATTGCACGAACAGTTACAGATAATATATGTTATGGGCGTATGTAACAGTTACAGTTACAGACAAGATTAAAATGAGAGACAGCTGAAGTCTTGAAATGACTTATACTGGAGGCGGTTTTGAGAGTCTCCGGTAGACTGTTCCAGACGTGAGCCGCACGGTAAGAGAAGGAGGGGCGGCCGGATACTTTGTTGGAGCTTTTCTACAGTTTTTATTTTGTACAGTATAAAACCCTTACAGTATAAAACCCTTACAGTACTTCCCTTACAGTACATCCCTTATAGTATATTCCCGATCGGCTGCTTTGGCGTATATACAATAAGCCCCTATAGAATTGTAATAAAGTGATTGGTACAAGGTTACCAGGAGCTGACATGTGGATTGGAGTTTGGCTTACCCCTGAGTTACCCTTTCCACCCCATACCCTTCTCCTTACTGTGTGCAGTGTATGTTTTCTGTATCCCCCATAACCGGGCTGTGTCTGTGCTGCCGCCTTTTCCCAGTTTTGCAGAGCTAGCAACAATGCTCAAGCCAAGACCAAAAGGACCTCATACGTTGTGTAGACCATGGGGGCTCAACTCCAGTCCCCAAGCCCCCCAACCGGTCAGGATTTAAGGATAGCCCAGCTTCAGCACAGGGGGCTCAATCAGAGGCTCAGTCTTCGACTTTGCGCTGATCGAGCCACCTGTGTTGAAGCTGGGACTGATTGAGCCCCCTGTGCTGAAGCAGGGATATCCGGAAAACCTGACCTGTTAGTGGCTCTTGAGGGCTGGAGTTGGCTATCCCTGGTTTAGCTCATTAACCTATCAGTGTTTGCACTGTTTGTAGACCCAAAAATGCTAGCAGTATTTTCTCATAGTACAGAACTGATTTATTAAAACACACGTGTGTTGCTTGGACTGCAGCCCGTCGCCACCCGCATCGCCCCGTAGCAGCGGAGGTAAGGGGGGGGGGGTGGTGTGGGTTGCAAGCAGGAGACCGGGGCACCAGACACATGGACCCAAATGCATGAGATATAGTTGGGATTGTTAAGCACTAAGTGACACTTTGATGGAAGAGTGAGAGTCCACTATTATTTTAAAAAAATCATTATTTTCGTATATAGTGTAGCAGTGCAGTATATACATAGGATATTTCAGACTATACCATATGTTGGGTCGCTAAAAAGTATCACTACCTGCATCGCGTCCGCATGTCTCTAAAACCGGGAAGGCTACTAGATATGGGCGGATTTATTTTGCCGGTTGGGGTCCACCTCCGATCGTCCGGTTCCTCTGGTCCGCAAGTTTCCACGGACCAGTCTCGAAAAGGGCGATCCGCCTATTTTCTGGGGGGTGGGGGGTTCTATCACTAACAATCCACGTGGCTGATTAGTGATCCGTGGCCAGATGGTTAAGAATCCTCAAACTCAGATTAAATCCAAGGGAGGGGGATCTCTCTCTCCTCCTTTCTCTTCTCCTCTCTCCTTCTTCTTCTTCTCCTTCTTCTCCTTCTTCTCCTCCTATCTCTCCTTCTCATTCTTCTCCTCCTATCTCTCCTTCTCATTCTTCTCCTTCTCTCTCCTTCTCCTTCTTCTTCTTCTCCTTCTCTCTCCTTCTTCTCCTCTCTCCTTCTCCTCTCTCCTTCTTCTTCTTCTCCTTCTCCTTCTCTCTCCTTCTCCTTCTCTCTCCTTCTCTCTCCTTCTCTCTCCTTCTCCTCCTTCTCCTCTCTCTCCTTCTTCTCCTCTCTCCTTCTCCTCCTTCTCTCTCCTTCGCCTCCTTCTCTCTCCTTCTCCTTCTTCTCCTTCTCTCTCCTTCTTCTCCTTCTCTCTTCTTCTCCTTCTCTCTCCTTCTTCTCTCTCCTTCTCCTTCTCTCTCCTTCTCTCTCCTTCTCTCTCCTTCTCTCTCCTTCTCTCTCCTTCTCTCTCCTTCTCTCTCCTTCTCTCTCCTTCTCTCTCCTTCTTCTCCTTCTCTCTCCTTCTCTCTCCTTCTCTCTCCTTCTCTCTCCTTCTCTCTCCTTCTTCTCCTTCTTCTTCACTCTCCTTCTCCTTCTTCACTCTCCTTCTCTCTCTCCTTCTTCTTCTTCTCTATCCTTTCTCTTCCCTCTTCTTCTTCTTCTTCTTCTTCTTCTTCTCCTTCTCCTTCTTCTCTCTCCTTCTTCTTCTCTCTCCTTCTTCTTCTCTCTCCTTCTTCTTCTCTCTCCTTCTTCTTCTCTCTCCTTCTTCTTCTCTCTCCATCTTCTCTTCTTCAATGGCGGTTTTGGATTCAATCCGCACGGATTGAAACTGGAACAATCCATCAACGGATTTTACTTCGCGGAACGGATTTTGGAAGGAAAACCCGGGAAATGGAGTTAGACAGTTCCACTCATCCCTAATGGCTACCAGATTATTGATCTCCATCACACCGTACCGCAGAGTTTACAATGTAATTCTTGGAGCCTGAGATTCGGGACAGGGAATCATTTAACACGGTATCATTTCTCTGCTATACACACCATATTAAAGAAAATGTATGTATGTCTTTATTTATATAGCGCCATTAGTGTACATAGCGCTTCACAGTAGTAATAAACGTGACAATCATATAAATAGCACATAATACAAATAACAGAACATGGGAATAAGCACTTTAGACATAAAAGTAACATTTAGGAAAAGGAGTCCCTGCTAATTGGTAGGTAGGGAGAACGCACAGAGACAGTAGGAGGGAGTTCTGGTAAGTGCGTCTGCAGGGGGCCAAGCTTTATGTATGAGGTGTAAAGTATCAGCCACGGAACTACTCATATGCTTCTTTAAGCAAGTGTGTCTTAAGATGGGCCTTAAAGGTGGATAGAGAGGGTGCTAGTCGGGTACTGAGGGGAAGGGCATTCCAGAGGTGCGGGGAAGTCAGTGAGAAAGGTTTAAGGTGGGAGAGGGCTTTAGATACAAAGGGGGTAGAGAGAAGACATCCTTTAGCAGAACGCAAGAGTCGGGATGGTGCATAGTGAGAAATTGGGGCTGAGATGTAAGGAGGGGCAGAAGAGTGTAAAGCTTTAAAAGTGAGGAGGAGAATTGAGTGTGTGATACGGGATTTGATAGGAAGCCGGGAGAGGGATTTCAGCAGGGGAGACGCAGAGACAGATGACGTTCAATTACAAGAACGACCGTTAAGTTTCCCCTGCAACAATCTCAAAATCTACCAACTTCAACAATTTCAGTTTTAAGAATTGCTGCTGTGTCAGGAAAATGGATCCTTTCTCCTTTCCCAGAATCCCCTGCCTGTCTCACTCTCACTGTTGATTGGCTCCTTTCTCAAGTAAGGTCAGTGACCTCATCAGACTGATTACGGTAATGCTTCATCTGCTTCTAGCTGCCATGTTTTAATATCCCACGCAGCCAGGATTTTAAGAGGCCCTGTGAAATTTAGCAGCACCTTGCAGACTTCCTTTCACAAGGTAAAGCAATCAACATTTATTTTTACATCAAACATTTTTTTATTTATATAGCCTGGGTCCCCCCTGATCCCCTGTCTGCCCCCTACCTCTGGCTGCAGCTGCGTCTGGCAGCGGAGGCTGGGGGGGGGGGGGGAGCGTGGGGAGGTTGCAGCAGGCGACCCGGTTGCTGAAGGTTACCGGCGGCTCTCCTTGCAGGGCGCCGCCATCTTAGCTGCGATCGCGCATGCGCGAGATGCAGCGCATGCGCAGTGTAGGCGCGTGGGGCAGCCATAGCAGGGAAGAGGTCCTCCACATGGCGTGAACCAGACAATAGGGCTGCAGCAATCTCCTGCGGCCAGGATAGATACATTTCGCGCGCTGAGGAACAGGCCAGTTGGAGCTGGGACGAGGAAGGGGTATGGTGTGTAGGTGCAGGGCGTCTGTGACCCCTGCACTAGGCCAGAGACCCCCTCAGGCCCCAGCTAGGCCCCCGACTCCCCTCAGCTTGTGGTCGCTGCAGGAACAGGCCCAGTAGTTAGGGACACTGCCCCTGTAGCACCAGTGTGAGGGACACAGCGGTGAACTGGCGATCCAGTGGTCTGGGACCAGATCACTCTACAGATCAGAGACTATCTTCAATGGTGATACCACCCTCGCGGTAGGTCACCCCACGTGGAGGCGGACGACTTGTTGACTACCACCATCGCTAGATCAGTGGATCCCATCCCTCCGTTGTGGCGCTACCGGGTGCTGGAGTACCCGTCAGGCATCATCAAGTGCACCAACTTTACACACGATAGTTGTGGGCAGCGCTGTCTCACACATTTGGATGGGTTGCTACTTGTGGACACCAGGGTGGTTGGGTGCCCAAGGGCCCCTCGGTACTTTGGGTGGAATAATCCACCAGGTGGGGACATTGAGTTGGAGGACACTGTGAGGTTACGGCCACGCGTGGCCTAGTTGGTGAGGACGGTATCTTGTTATTCTTCTTATGCATGCAGTAATCTGTTATTACTCCTATCAGTGTGTATTATTGCATGGGGTCCCATAACGGGGTTATCCAACATAGTGGGATCCCGCACAGGTGGAGGCGCTGTCACCAGACGGATCAGGCGCACCCCAGGCTCCCAGCGGCGGAGGTTCAGGCCTCCTGTGAGCCACAGGTAACGCACCGCACACACCGTAGCCGCCACATCTCCCAGGGGGGTGGGGGAAAGTGTGTTACAATTATTTAACTGTGTGGAAAAGCCACATTTAAAAAAAAAAAAAAAAAAAAATGATAAAGATTTATTCCATATTAATGCTTGAAAAATGTTGTTTTTTTTTTTTTTTTTTTAAAAAGAAAGTCTTTCCAAAATAAATATTTTTTATCTTTCTAAATTTGTTAGTAGAAAGTAAGTGGAGGTACTCCTCAGGTTAAAATGTAAAAAAAACTAGTGACGCTCTGATCCAGGGGTAACCAACTCCAGTCCTCAAGAGCTACCAACAGGTCAAGTTTGCAGGATATCTCTGCTTCAGCACAGGTGGCTCAATCAGTATGTGCTTCAGCACAGGTGGCTCAATCGGCCCCCCTGTGCTGAAGCAGGGATATCCTGCAAACCTGACCTGTTGCTAGCCCTTGAGGGCTGCAGTTGGCCAGCCCTGCTCTGAACCTCCCGGCACCGTCACACTGCAAACTGACGGTGGGCGGCCTCTTTGGCAGCAAAAGGGTTTCAAGGTGTTATTAAATTGGACGCAGAGCTCTTACACCTCCGTCATTGATACAGACACAGCCACCTCTGCAGCTCAGGGGACCCGCAGCTCGTATGACAGACGGAAAGCGGGGGAAAACGGCTATTTTTCTTATGACCTCATCGCAGCTGCTAAAACACCTAACTGTAACAAGCTGCCCATTCTCCGCTCACCTTCTTAATCTCGGTGTATTAAGGCAAAAATAAAAAAATAAAACAAATATCATTTATTACTTTCCGTCACGTGTGGAACACTGGTGCTTTTCTTGGCTGCTTTAGGGAAAGTTGCCTATAAAAGGGGGGGAAGTCGGGGACGTGAGCTATGTAAGGTTGTTGACGGGCGAGATTTTGCACGCCGCAGTGGGGGTCATTATAATGGGGTACACTTGGGCCTGGGGATCTCACACAAATAGAGGTACTGTGCCTGATTTTAAAGCAGAAGTACCCCCCTGAATCGTATACAAGTTTAACTCATATAATGCCAGTATCTTGCCCCCTGAGTATGTCCTGCTCTTTGGTCCCAAAATAAAACTCATGTGTAAACTGCGTCGGGCACCGGGGAGAGCTCCATTTTAATCTCCCGGGCGCTTAATATTTCAAACGCTTCTATCTCCTGAGCAGAGCTTCAGATAAAAAAAAAAACTGAGTTTGAAAGGGCGAGAGGGCCAAAATAGTGGCGATGAGAAAGTCTAAATCTGAGTTTATCTGGAGCACAGCTGTTTTACTTTAGAAATCTGCACATAATATTTATTCTAAATAATAATGTAGCCAGGTCCTCTCTGGCTACCCGGTTCATCGGTTCCCCCTCCTTGCCTTTCCTACAGTGAGGGCAGTAGCAGGTGGCGACGGGCTGGCCGGCGGCCCCCTTTGCAGGGCGCTGCCATGTTTGAAGTACTCGCGCATGTGTGGAGGCTCGCGCATGCGCAGAACCGGTGCGGCGGCCATTTTTGTGTTTGCAGACTTGCAGAGGTGGCGCTCCATGGCGCAGGGACAGCCCCAGTTGGCGCATGCACAGTTAGCAGCGGCGGCGGTCATTACAGACTCGCGCATGCGCATTAGAGATCGCGCACATGGCGCCAATGGTACAGAGGTCCGCAAGGAACTACAAGACCCAGCAGCCACTGGGGCTGCTATACATGTGACCCACAGCAGCCAATCGCGTGGCAGAGCTTTCCCTGAGGAAAGAGTTACATTTGGCGCTGGGGAAGGATAATCAGTTGGAGCTGGGATGCAAAGAGGGAAGGTTGTATGTACAGGGAGCAGGTGGCCCCTGTACTAGGCCAGATACCCCCTCAGGCCACAGCTAGGCCCCAACTCACCCTCAGCATGTGGCTGCTGCAGGGACTCCCCTTAAGATAGGGACAGGGTCCTGTAGCACCTGTATAAGGCTGCGTCCAGGGTGAAGGGAAGAGCGGAGCGAGTGGGCTGGCGCTCATGAGCAGTGACGTCACCTGCATGTAAGCAGGAGACAAATCTTGTCCTGCTATAGGAAATTTGCAAGCACGGGTGGGGGAGGTGTGTCAGTGGGACGGGGGCGTGTCAGTGGGACGGGGACGTGTCAGTGGGACGGGGGTGGGGCCTCTATTGCAGTAACATATATATCTATCCAGTGGTTGACAAATCACCAAAAAATCTACTCGCCACACAAAAAAATCTACTCGCCACCTAGTAGCAAACGTGTGCTGCTTGGGCCAATATTTACTCGCCCGGGGGTTAAATCCACTCGCCCGGGGCGAGCAAATGTATAGGTTTGTCGAACACTGTAATATATCCATATATATATATATATATATCCAGTGGTCGACAAATCACCAAAAAATCTACTCGCCGAACAAAAAAATCTACTCGCCACCTAGTACCACACGTGTGCTGCTTGGGCCAATAGGAGCTCGCCACGATGTTAAATCCACTCGCCCGGGGTGTGCAAATGTATAGGTTTGTCGAACACTGTATATATCTATATATATATATATATATATATATATATATATATATGTAGCCAGGTCACCCCCTCTGCCCTGCGACCCCCGTTACCTCCGTGGCCGGGATCGATGGTGGGTGCTGCCTGAGCCAAGCGGCAGACCCGCCGGCCATTCTGGAGGGTGGGGGCCGAGCAGGGAGCGCTCCGGTGCTCTGGAGGTCCCCGGCGGCTCCCGTGCAGGGCGCCGTCATCTTGCGGGAGTTCGCGCATGCGCAGTACCAACGGAAATACGGCGGCCAGCCAGAGACATAGCGCATGTGCAGTGATAGCGCGCGAACCCTAGCCTACCAGGGAAGGCTCTTGGAAGGGACTACAAGTCCCATGAGCCTCAGCAGCGACCCACGTGATGCCAGGGAGCCAATAGGGCTGTAGTATCTCCCTGCACAGAGGGATTGATACATTTCACGCTCTGAGCCCACGTGAGCAGTCAAGACCAGGAAGAGCTAGGGGAAAGAGGTGAGTGCAGCCCCCTAGGCCCCAGTTAGGTCCTGAGCCCCTTATAGCTTGTGGTGCTATAGGGACAGGCCCTAGGGTAGGGACCCTGCCCCATTAGTGATATTATCAGTTAGGGACACAGCGGACGCTGCGCTTCCCACCCACAGGCTTGGGCTCAAGCCTACACCACTAAAAGAGCTGGACTATCTTTGGGGTGCGATCGCCCCTGACGGATCACCACGCGGGTGAACCCCGGATGTCGTGCAGGAGATCACCGGATCCTTTGTGAAGATCCTTTTAAGCCCAGGTGCCGCCGCACCGGGCAGGTATCGTTATAAAGTGCAAAAACAGAGTACTCACACATAGTGGCAGCGCTGACCACGGGACAAGGGTTATACTGTGGACACGGTGTGGGGGTATATATATCCCCTCTCTCTCCCCCTCCCTTCCCTCCCCTCTCCCCCCTCTCTTTTTCTCCCCTTGCTCTCTCTCCCCCTCCCTCTCTCCCCCCGCTTTCTCCCTGCCCCCCTGCCCTTCCCTCTCTCTCCCCTGACCCTCCCCTCTCTCCCCTCCGTCCCTCACCTCTCTCTCCCCGTCCCTCCCATTTCTCTCCCCCCCTCCCCTCCCCTCTCTCTCCCCCCCCTCCCCTCCCCTCTCTCTCCCCCGACCATTCCCTCTCTCTCCCCCGACCCTCCCCTCTCTCCCCCGACCGTCCCCTCTCCCCCCGACCCTTCCCTCTCTCTCCCCTGACCCTCCCCTCTCCCCCCCGTCCCTCACCTCTCTCTTCCCCGTCCCTCCCCTTTCTCTCGCCCCCGTCCCTCCCCTTTCTCTCCCCCTCGACCCTCCCCTCTCTCTCCCCCCTGACCCTCCCCTCCCTCTCCCCCCGACCCTTCCCTCTCTCTCCCCCGACTCTCCCCTCTCTCCCCCGACCAAACCCTCTCTCCCGGATGATATATGGATATATATATATCCCCTCTCTCTCGCCCTCCCTTCCCTCCCCTCTTCCCCCTCTCTTTCTCTCCCCCTGCTCTCTCTCCCACCCTCCCTCTCTCTCTCCCACCCTCCCTCTCTCTCTCCCACCCTCCCTCTCTCTCTCCCACCCCCCTCTCTCCCCCCATCTCTCCCTCTCACCCCCATTGCTCTCTCCCCTACTCTCCCACCCCCCTACGCTCTCTCCAGCCCCTCCTGCGCTCTCTCCCCCCCGCCCCCCCCCCCCTGCACTCCCTCTCCCGCCCCCCCTGCGGTCTCTCTCCTGCCCCCCTGCGCTCTCTCTCTCCCTCCCCATGTGCTCTCTCTCTCCCTCCCCACGTGCTCTCTCTCCCTCCCCACGTGCTCTCTCTCCCCCCACCCTCCCCTTTCCCCCTGACCCTCCCTTCTCTCCCCGAACCTCCCCTCTCTCCCTCCGTCCCTCATCTCTCTCTCCCCCTCTCTCTCCCCCCGACCCTTCTCTCTCTCCTCCCCGACCCTCCCCTGTCTCTCCCCTCGACCCTCCTCTCTCTCCCCCGACCCTCCCCTCTCTCCCCCCTTCCCTCCTCTCTCCCCCCTTCCCTCCTCTCTCCCCCTTCCCTCCTTTCTCCTCTCTCTCCATTCCCCTCTCCCCCTTCTCTCCTTTCCCCTCTCTCTCCCCTTCTCTCCTTTCCCCTCTCTCTCTCCTTCTCTCCTTTCCCCTCTCTCTCCCCCTTCTCTCCTTTCCCCTCTCTCCCCCTCATCCCCCCTCACTCTGTTTGCCCCCCCACCACTCCGTTTGCCCCCCCCACCCCGTTTGCCCCCACCACCACCACCACTCCGTTTGCCCCCCCCCACCACCACTCCGTTTGCCCACCCCACCAGCACCACCACTTCGTTTTACCCCCCCCCCCCCCTCACACCACCACTTCGTTTTACCCCCCCCACACCAGCACTTAGTTTTACCCCCCCCCCCATTCACATCTCTCTGTTTTATGTTTGGTGTCCGTCCCCCCCAGTCTCGAGTCGTCTTCGTCCCCGTTTCGTGCCCCCCCCCGTTTCATGCCCCCCCGGTTTCGTGTGTGTCCCCCCCCGTTTCGTGTGTGTCCCCCCCGTTTCGTGTGTCCCCCAGTTTCGTGTGTCCCCCCCGTTTCGTGTCGTCCCCCCCCGTTTCGTGTCATCCCCCCCTGTTTCGTGTCAGAGGACAGCAAGCAATGCAATGCAATACAATACAAGCTCCCAATGCTTGTATTGCATTGGTTTTGCCTTGCTGTCCTCTGATTGGGTAAAGTAGGTCATGGGATCTGAAGTCGGAGCTGCAGATTCAAAATTTTGAAACTCTTGAAACTGAGCTCCGACTACAGCTCACGGGCACGCGCAGGTGGGAGCTCACGCAGGCCACATACATTGTCTCAATGTGTCTCATCGTGGCGAGCGTGAGCGCCCGCACCAGCTCAGCGCCACCCTGGACGCAGCCTAAGTGAGGGCCACTGTGGCGAAAATGGGGGTAATCAGCACATTAATAAAGGCAGTGTGCTCGGCTGGTTACCCCTATTTCGTATTGGGGATGAAGGGGTTAATTTTTCATGCACTGTACATGTCTTATTTTTCCCTCTGTCCCTTGTTATCCCCATTTGGCAGGATTGTATGAGCTTGCAGTATAGTACACCCCAAGCACACACATATGGAAAATATAAGTGTGAGATAAGGGGAACATGTATTTTCAATAAAATGTATTTTTGCTACAGGTTTTAAACAGGGACAAGCAGGGTGAGGTTTTTTTTTCTCCTGTCATTAAAATGCACACAAGAACCAAATGTTTGGACACCTATGAGCTGGGTCACTTGCCTATGCAAGCTTCAAAGGTAACATGCTGGGCCCACGCCTGTAAGTCTCTCTGGAAGTTGCATATCAAAAGACCCAGAGTCAGGTGGGTGTGAATTGGCCATATGGATGCTAAATAGGAAATCCTGTTGACTATTTGTGCTAGCTCACATCCTGAGTTCCCCCTTCCAGCCTGAGAGGGGCCAGGTAAAGAGGGGAGTGCACCTATGCTAAGTAGCCAAGGTGGCATTGTCGCACATGCTCTGTGTGAACAGGAAATCCCTAGAGGGCCCACTCTCCAAACTGTGGGCAAGTAGGGGATTGGGGAATGAGAATTTTCCCACGAGGGGGATTGGGTGGGTATGTTGGCGATAGGCTTCCAAACCCAATATACATCCCACCCAGGCTATCCCCATTGTCTTTCGTTTTTCATTCTACCATGTGAGCGGATTTCCAACACGCTTCTAATAGCGGAGAAGAGCAGCAGCACATTCCTGGAACGCAAAGAGTCTTATTATATCGGAACCAAGGACAAAACTCTGCGTTAGGACGCTGTGATTGCTGGGGGTTATCTGATTAACCCCAACGGGCCAGAAAAGACTTTGCACATTCACAGAAGGATTGGGCTGGCAATTTATGCCCTTGCAAAAGTACCACATTTTAAAAGACAATCTTTTGGTGCTTTGCACCTTTCTGGACATTATCCCCTGTTCCTATACCAGTAAGTGTAATTATTAAGTGTATTCTGCAGTTGTCGTGTGTTTGCCTATCAAGGGAATAAATCTCAGTTTATTTTGCTCAACTTATTCTGCTCAATTGGGATCCACAAAATATAAATGTGTTTATAGTTGTGCCCATCGTGACAGCCACAGCCAGGAAGAATGAATATCCTGGGCACTGTTGCTGAAGGTGAATTATCCTCTGTAGTATCAGAGGCAGAGACATTCCAAAGGTGATCACTCCATGCGGGAGCCATCCATCGCAGATGCGGATCACAGGTGGGATCATACTTCTAGATCAAGGGATTCCAAGTAAAGCATCTGCGCGCCCGGGTATGGACACACACGGCAGGTACAATCATCCCAACACGTGCACCAACAAGTACACCTCACCTAGTGGGCAGCGCTGTCTCACACTTGGGTGGGTGGGGGACTCTTGGGACTCCTGGGTACACGGTGTTGGGGGAATAAGGTGTGGGGTTAAGGCCCTGCGCGGTGAAGGGATAGTTGTACCTATTAGTGTTATAGAGTGACACTGTTGCTACTGTTATATTATTCTGTTCTACATATAGTAAACTGTTTAACCATAACCTGGTGTATGTGGTTACTGTATGTGGGTCCTGTGTCTGGGGTTATTCTACACTATAGAATCCTGCACAGGTGGAGGTGCTATAAGTACGTTCCAGGATACACCCCAGGCTCCCAGTGGCGGAGGTTCAGGCCTCTTGTGAGCTTGACAGGTATTGCACCACACCTGGTAATATGTGTAGTTCTCCCACAAAGGTCCCTAGATGAGATTGGGGGGGGGGGGGTAGGGATATACATGTGTTACATTTGGAGGTGCTGCTGAGATTCAGACCTGGGGTGCCCTATACAGTAGACAAATTGTTCAATTAAATTCTCCACCATGTCACTACCCACAAGCCATGAGGTCCATGCCTGGGCCATCGGGGTTCGGGAGATGCCTAGTCACGTGGGGGCAGTGGGGAACGTTCCCACTCATGTGGAGGTGAGTGCAATTCAGGAGTCCCGAAAGGAACTCCTGGGCCTAGACAGAGTGTGGCCGATAGGCGAAACGTGTGACACCACTGGGTATTGGAGTACCATACAAATGGCGGCGAATCTGGAAATATACTGGGAAAATGCCCCTCAGACTCTACAAGTCCTCGGATTCCCACCAGAGGGTTACCCCCTTATATACTCAGTGGACTCTCCCCTACCTAACAGTGAGTCCCACTTAGCAGGGCGTATCCCGCCAAGTCAGGAGAGCGCACGTGCTAATGGCCGCCCGGCTACACCAAAATGATTTACAGAAACCTGTCCAGGTCTGGCGGGAAATTCAGAGCTCCACCCCCGAGATGGGAGTGACTCAGTGCAGAGCCCGAACCACTCCTTGATAGTTTGTGCCCCTCCTCTGGATTTGTGACGATTCAGGGGATTCCTTCCCCTTCTTTTTCCTCTGTCCCATCTCCTGCCAATCCCTCTACCCTTTCCCACTCCTGTCCCGCTCCGTCTACCTCTCCCCCACTACCTTAGCGCATGCCCTGCAGGTCTCGCGCGCTCCGCGCGGTCCCCGAGCCCACGCAGTGCCGCTCCCCGCTCCCGGACACCCGCTGTGCCCGCGGCTAGTACCTCACCTTCCCTGGTTGCTCCGTCCGCTGCTCTGCCTTCCTCCAGTGGGGTGCCCGCGGCGCGGCACTCCGCGCGCCTGGTGGGCGGGCTGTGCGCATGCTCCCTCTGCTCGCAGAGGGCGCGCGCGCACGCTCCTCCTCTGGGTCCTGTCGCCCTTCTGCTCCCTCCTCTCGGTCCCTGCGGGCCATCTCCCTGTCGCGGCCTGTGCGCGCGCACCCGCAACGTATGGAGGGCACGCGCACACGCTCCTCTTATTTAGCCTGTCACGTTCCTGACTCCTCCTCCCAATCCCTACAGGCCATTCCCCTGACTGCCCATTCTGTCTCCTCCTCTTCTCGCCCTGACCTATCTTTGTTGTCTCCCACTTCTCTCTCTGCTCCTCCCCTCTCTCCTATTGGTGTGTCTCCCTTTATAATCCCTGTCTGTCCACTTCTTCCTCGCTCTGCATAGTTCCTGTTTCCCTGTGTGTGCTGACCTAGGCTGTGCTCCCTCTGTGTCCCTGCTGTATCCTGCGCCTGTGTTTACCTTGGATTTCCCTGGCTTTTGACCCCTGCTTGTCCTGGACTACCCTGCTCTCTGTATCCCTTTGAACCTTGCTACAAACTCTACCTCGCTACCCTCTGGCATCCTTGGACTTGGCTTTGTACCCTGACGACTCTACCCTCTGGACCCCTGGACATTGGCGCACGGACACGACCATTCTTATGCTTACACCATCGGACGTTGCAAGTATATCTAACAACTCTCTCTACAGGCCCAGCAACGCTATACCACACTCCGGGCTTGCTCCCACTGCTGTTGGGTGTGTGGTGTAATACCGTTCCCACCTCAGTACTGGGGTCTTGCCAGGTCTGCGGGCATATAGGCGTGACAGGATTCCCCCAGAGGGAGGGAGCACAGTGAGCCTCGATCAGCCACTTCTGTTCCCCATAAGGGAGATACCGGATGCAGCAAGACACACCCTCAGTTGTATGGAGTCTGGCGAGCACAAGGAGTGACTGTACCCTTTCTTTTGTGCCCGTGCTTACAAAAAGGCTTGAATATGTCTGGTGAGGTAGATGTCGACCTTTTTCAGCTACCAATAGAATTCCAGGTGACAAAGTTGGACGGGGAGGTGTGCGTACAATGCTGCAGTACCAAGTGTGACAGCTCAGGAGGCGAATTGAGCCGGGGACCCTGGTGTGCTTGCTGTGGGTCACAGTTCCTGAAGCCCATGCTGTGGCGGCCAATGGAATGCGCAGAGAAAGATGCGACTGACCCCCCTACCCGGGCGGCCGATGCTGCTAACCAGACTGTTTCAACCATTGAGGCTTCAGAAAACCGTGCACTCCGGTTCCAGGCTTGGTTCCAGATCCGGTCTCCGACTCAGTTCCAGACCCGGTTCCAGATTTGGTTCCAGAGCCGGAACCACAGATGTCGGAACCACAGGGTAAGGTGGGTGCACTTCCACTAGTGGCGCAGGAGCGGGACCGCTTATTGCCGATAGCCACCTGTGAATGCGAGGTGCCCCGACGCTGTTCCCCTGTCGAGGTGTCCCTACCTTCATCATTTTCTACCGATGACAGTAGCCAGCTATCCGTGGTGATGTGCCAGCCGGCGGACCACCCAAGTGAAGCTGGGGACAAAGAGTCAAGTACCTCATCTGCTGCGGTCCTTGCTGTGGACCCCTCTGCCCTACAACGACCGATCGGGCCTACATCTATGGTACCATCAGTCCCAGGCTTGGAACCAGTACCTACCGACAACAGGGGTGAGTTGACTGCCCCAGGGGTGTCGGGTGTGAGTCCCTAGGTGACCGAGGAGCATGGTAGCTCCTTAAGCATGGCCACCAGGGCGAATGGCTCGCCCTGGAATTGCGTCCTGGCGGAGGTGTTCCCCCTAGAAGATTGCTACCAGGTGGTACATGTGGATCAATGCCCCCAGCCTACCTGCCAAGCGGAGAGAAAATTCAGTCCCATCGCGGTGCCCAGTGCAGCGGAGGTGGTGCCTGATAGCGTTCCAGATGACCTGACAACCGTCTGCAGCCAGCGGAGCGGTGAGGCACCAACCCTTTACTCCTTGCAGGCTGCGATGGAGGTATCCAGTGAAGAGGCTCTGCTCTGCGCTTACTTCTACGCGAAGGATCCCCAAGCACTTTCGTCTCAAGACATGGATCTGCACCCAGATTTTGTGATGTCCCCAGAAGACGGCACTTCTGAAGCGACTGCTGGAGCAAACCAGGACTGTGCTGTGACCGCTTTGGTAATTATTGCCTCCTTCAGGCGCAACCTGAAGAGGTCTGTTCACCAGGTGGTGGACCGAGCAAAAAGTCAGGATCTCCCAGTCTACCGCATAAGTGATGCGGCTGACTGGGTAAAGGTCTGGCTAAGAGACCCCTTGCTGTTCCTTCCACCAGGGGGAGGAAGTGGCTTAGAACCAGAGACTGTAGCACTCAACCATCATCTCAAAGAGTCTACAGAGACTCCCGTTTCCGTAAATGAGAATACCCAGAAAGTGACTCGCAGGAGTCAAAGTGAGGCGCCCTCACATGATCAGTTAGGGGCACCCCACTATGGGTCTCAGCAAACAGCTAACACTCAGCTGGCCTCGGGTATCACTGTGGTTATTAATTTATGTACTGTTGATGATAAAGTGCATGTGATATGTTGTACATATTATGCATTGCATTTTTATTGTGTTACTTTATGCTGTGTAACTTTATGCATTGTGACGCTGTCCTCCAAGCGGGGTAGTTGGTATTTTTACCAGGGGGAGAATGTAGCCAGGTCCCCTCTGGCTCCCCGGTTCCCGTTTCCCCCTCCTTTGCCATCCCTACAGTGAGGGCAGTAGCGAGTAGCGAGTGGTGACGGGCTGGCCGGCGGCCCCCTTTGCAGTGCGCAGCCATGTTTGAAGTACCTGCGCATGCACAAAACCGGTGGGGCGGCCATTTTAGTGCTTGCAGACTGGCAGAGGTGGTGCTCTGTAGCACAGGGACATCCCCAGTTCGCGCATGCGCAGTTAGCAGCAGCGGCGGCCATTAAAGACTTGCGCATGCGCATTAGAGATCGCGCACGTGGCGCCAATGGTACAGAGGTCCACAAGGGACTGCAAGACCCAGCAGCCACTGGGGTGGATATAGTGGGGCTGGGGTGGGTGGTTAGGCCTCCCGGATGGGTAGCGGGGGATGGGGGTTAACCCCTTAATTACTATAGTGGTTATTAAGGGGTTAGGGGCCAGTAGATTGTATTTCTTCATGTACGCTTGCTGGCAACAGAGGACATGGACTTAGAGTATGCTGACGAGGACGCCCTTCATAATGACAGGGGTAAGTAGAAAGTTTTATTTACTTTATTTATGCTGGCTGGCTAATGTTTGATTTTATAATGGGTAAATGAGCTATTATTCATATCTGGATAATAGGTATTTTGCCCATTAATGTACGGCATGTGTTGTGGGGAGTTGTTGGGGGTAGAGGAGGTGGGTAGTAGGGTTGTTGTGTTTATTTTTGTTTCTTGGGGTAGAGGGATTGGGTGAAGGGGGTAGTAGCCCCAAGGGTGTGTGTTTAGGCCTTACGGGGGGTAGCAGGAGTGGTTAACCCCTTTATTACCATAGCGTCATGTGACCAGGACATTTAAATGCATAGGAGAAACCGGCACCCCATAATGGGGCCTGTATATCAGGAAGCAGGGGGTCCCCGGACCTGAAATCAATGCGGTTCTGCTCCGGAGAACCCCATCTCATCTACATTAGTATTGTGTAAAAAAACTTTGTGTAAAAAAACTGGCGGCATAACCAGCCCAGCGATTGTTTTTAATAAAGCCTTATAGAATAGGCCCCAGAGTGTCCAAATACAGGACATTCGGCCCTCATTTAGTCCCAAAGCCACAAAAGGGGTGTAAGCCCGATAGGCCACGGGCCTAAGGCAGCAAAATTTGGGGCGGGGCAGAATTTGGAGGCGGCATGCGCAGCCGGCAACGTGACGTAACACGGCATAATGTTGCCATGGCAACGGGATGGTGCCATGCTTGAAGAGGAGGGTGGCACCAGGTAAGTGCTCACGGGCGCCATTTTTTTTTTTTTTTTTTACTCCACCACTGTTTTTCTGGTGTATTAAGGCAAAAATAAAAAAATAAAACAAATATCATTTATTACTTTCCGTCACGTGTGGAACACTGGTGCTTTTCTTGGCTGCTTTAGGGAAAGTTGCCTATAAAAGGGGGGGAAGTCGGGGACGTGAGCTATGTAAGGTTGTTGACGGGCGAGATTTTGCACGCCGCAGTGGGGGTCATTATAATGGGGTACACTTGGGCCTGGGGATCTCACACAAATAGAGGTACTGTGCCTGATTTTAAAGCAGAAGTACCCCCCTGAATCGTATACAAGTTTAACTCATATAATGCCAGTATCTTGCCCCCTGAGTATGTCCTGCTCTTTGGTCCCAAAATAAAACTCATGTGTAAACTGCGTCGGGCACCGGGGAGAGCTCCATTTTAATCTCCCGGGCGCTTAATATTTCAAACGCTTCTATCTCCTGAGCAGAGCTTCAGATAAAAAAAAAAACTGAGTTTGAAAGGGCGAGAGGGCCAAAATAGTGGCGATGAGAAAGTCTAAATCTGAGTTTATCTGGAGCACAGCTGTTTTACTTTAGAAATCTGCACATAATATTTATTCTAAATAATAATGTAGCCAGGTCCTCTCTGGCTACCCGGTTCATCGGTTCCCCCTCCTTGCCTTTCCTACAGTGAGGGCAGTAGCAGGTGGCGACGGGCTGGCCGGCGGCCCCCTTTGCAGGGCGCTGCCATGTTTGAAGTACTCGCGCATGTGTGGAGGCTCGCGCATGCGCAGAACCGGTGCGGCGGCCATTTTAGTGTTTGCAGACTTGCAGAGGTGGCGCTCCATGGCGCAGGGACAGCCCCAGTTGGCGCATGCACAGTTAGCAGCGGCGGCGGTCATTACAGACTCGCGCATGCGCATTAGAGATCGCGCACATGGCGCCAATGGTACAGAGGTCCGCAAGGAACTACAAGACCCAGCAGCCACTGGGGCTGCTATACATGTGACCCACAGCAGCCAATCGCGTGGCAGAGCTTTCCCTGAGGAAAGAGTTACATTTGGCGCTGGGGAAGGATAATCAGTTGGAGCTGGGATGCAAAGAGGGAAGGTTGTATGTACAGGGAGCAGGTGGCCCCTGTACTAGGCCAGATACCCCCTCAGGCCACAGCTAGGCCCCAACTCACCCTCAGCATGTGGCTGCTGCAGGGACTCCCCTTAAGATAGGGACAGGGTCCTGTAGCACCTGTATAAGGCTGCGTCCAGGGTGAAGGGAAGAGCGGAGCGAGTGGGCTGGCGCTCATGAGCAGTGACGTCACCTGCATGTAAGCAGGAGACAAATCTTGTCCTGCTATAGGAAATTTGCAAGCACGGGTGGGGGAGGTGTGTCAGTGGGACGGGGGCGTGTCAGTGGGACGGGGACGTGTCAGTGGGACGGGGGTGGGGCCTCTATTGCAGTAACATATATATCTATCCAGTGGTTGACAAATCACCAAAAAATCTACTCGCCACACAAAAAAATCTACTCGCCACCTAGTAGCAAACGTGTGCTGCTTGGGCCAATATTTACTCGCCCGGGGGTTAAATCCACTCGCCCGGGGCGAGCAAATGTATAGGTTTGTCGAACACTGTAATATATCCATATATATATATATATATCCAGTGGTCGACAAATCACCAAAAAATCTACTCGCCGAACAAAAAAATCTACTCGCCACCTAGTACCACACGTGTGCTGCTTGGGCCAATAGGAGCTCGCCACGATGTTAAATCCACTCGCCCGGGGTGTGCAAATGTATAGGTTTGTCGAACACTGTATATATCTATATATATATATATATATATATATATATATATATATGTAGCCAGGTCACCCCCTCTGCCCTGCGACCCCCGTTACCTCCGTGGCCGGGATCGATGGTGGGTGCTGCCTGAGCCAAGCGGCAGACCCGCCGGCCATTCTGGAGGGTGGGGGCCGAGCAGGGAGCGCTCCGGTGCTCTGGAGGTCCCCGGCGGCTCCCGTGCAGGGCGCCGTCATCTTGCGGGAGTTCGCGCATGCGCAGTACCAACGGAAATACGGCGGCCAGCCAGAGACATAGCGCATGTGCAGTGATAGCGCGCGAACCCTAGCCTACCAGGGAAGGCTCTTGGAAGGGACTACAAGTCCCATGAGCCTCAGCAGCGACCCACGTGATGCCAGGGAGCCAATAGGGCTGTAGTATCTCCCTGCACAGAGGGATTGATACATTTCACGCTCTGAGCCCACGTGAGCAGTCAAGACCAGGAAGAGCTAGGGGAAAGAGGTGAGTGCAGCCCCCTAGGCCCCAGTTAGGTCCTGAGCCCCTTATAGCTTGTGGTGCTGTAGGGACAGGCCCTAGGGTAGGGACCCTGCCCCATTAGTGATATTATCAGTTAGGGACACAGCGGACGCTGCGCTTCCCACCCACAGGCTTGGGCTCAAGCCTACACCACTAAAAGAGCTGGACTATCTTTGGGGTGCGATCGCCCCTGACGGATCACCACGCGGGTGAACCCCGGATGTCGTGCAGGAGATCACCGGATCCTTTGTGAAGATCCTTTTAAGCCCAGGTGCCGCCGCACCGGGCAGGTATCGTTATAAAGTGCAAAAACAGAGTACTCACACATAGTGGCAGCGCTGACCACGGGACAAGGGTTATACTGTGGACACGGTGTGGGGGTATATATATCCCCTCTCTCTCCCCCTCCCTTCCCTCCCCTCTCCCCCCTCTCTTTTTCTCCCCTTGCTCTCTCTCCCCCTCCCTCTCTCCCCCCGCTTTCTCCCTGCCCCCCTGCCCCCTCCCTCTCTCTCTCCCACCCTCCCTCTCTCACTCCCACCCCCCCTCTCTCCCCCCATCTCTCTCCCCCCCTTTGCTCTCTCCCCTACTCTCCCACCCCCCTGCGCTCTCTCTCCCGCCCTCCTGCGCTTTCACCCTCCCGCCCCCCCCTGTGCTCTCTCTCCCGCTCCCCTGCGCTCTCTCTCCCGCCCCCCCAGCGCTCTCTCCCGCCCCCCTGCGCTCTCTCTCCCGTGCCCCTGCGCTCTCTCCCACCCCCCCTGCGCGCTATCTCCCTCCCCACGCGCTCTCTCTCCCTCCCCACGCACTCTCTCTCTCCCCACCCTCCCCTCTCTCTCCCCCGACCCTCCCCTCTCTCCCCCTGACCCTCCCCTCTCTCCCCCCGACCCTTCCCTCTCTCCCCCGACCCAACCCTCTCTCCCGGATGATATATGGATATATATATATATATCCCCTCTCTCTCCCTTTCCCTCTCCCCCTCTCTTTCTCTCCACCTGCTCTCTCTCCCCCCACCCTCCCCTCTCTCTCCCCCGACCCTCCCCTCTCTCTCCCCCGACCCTCCCCTCTCTCCCCCGACCCTCCCCTTCTCCCCCCGACCCTTCCCTCTCTCTCCCCTGACCCTCCCCTCTCTCCCCTCCGTCCCTCACCTCTCTCTCCCCGTCCCTCCCATTTCTCTCCCCCCCTCCCCTCCCCTCTCTCTCCCCCCCTCCCCTCCCCTCTCTCTCCCCCGACCATTCCCTCTCTCTCCCCCGACCCTCCCCTCTCTCCCCCGACCGTCCCCTCTCCCCCCGACCCTTCCCTCTCTCTCCCCTGACCCTCCCCTCTCCCCCCCGTCCCTCACCTCTCTCTTCCCCGTCCCTCCCCTTTCTCTCCCCCCCGTCCCTCCCCTTTCTCTCCCCCTCGACCCTCCCCTCTCTCTCCCCCCTGACCCTCCCCTCCCTCTCCCCCCGACCCTTCCCTCTCTCTCCCCCGACTCTCCCCTCTCTCCCCCGACCAAACCCTCTCTCCCGGATGATATATGGATATATATATATCCCCTCTCTCTCGCCCTCCCTTCCCTCCCCTCTTCCCCCTCTCTTTCTCTCCCCCTGCTCTCTCTCCCACCCTCCCTCTCTCTCTCCCACCCTCCCTCTCTCTCTCCCACCCTCCCTCTCTCTCTCCCACCCCCCTCTCTCCCCCCATCTCTCCCTCTCACCCCCATTGCTCTCTCCCCTACTCTCCCACCCCCCTACGCTCTCTCCAGCCCCTCCTGCGCTCTCTCCCCCCCGCCCCCCCCCCCTGCACTCCCTCTCCCGCCCCCCCTGCGGTCTCTCTCCTGCCCCCCTGCGCTCTCTCTCTCCCTCCCCATGTGCTCTCTCTCTCCCTCCCCACGTGCTCTCTCTCCCTCCCCACGTGCTCTCTCTCCCCCCACCCTCCCCTTTCCCCCCGACCCTCCCTTCTCTCCCCGAACCTCCCCTCTCTCCCTCCGTCCCTCATCTCTCTCTCCCCCTCTCTCTCCCCCCGACCCTTCTCTCTCTCCTCCCCGACCCTCCCCTGTCTCTCCCCTCGACCCTCCTCTCTCTCCCCCGACCCTCCCCTCTCTCCCCCCTTCCCTCCTCTCTCCCCCCTTCCCTCCTCTCTCCCCCTTCCCTCCTTTCTCCTCTCTCTCCATTCCCCTCTCCCCCTTCTCTCCTTTCCCCTCTCTCTCCCCTTCTCTCCTTTCCCCTCTCTCTCTCCTTCTCTCCTTTCCCCTCTCTCTCCCCCTTCTCTCCTTTCCCCTCTCTCCCCCTCATCCCCCCTCACTCTGTTTGCCCCCCCACCACTCCGTTTGCCCCCCCCACCCCGTTTGCCCCCCCCACCACCACCACTCCGTTTGCCCCCCCCCACCACCACTCCGTTTGCCCACCCCACCAGCACCACCACTTCGTTTTACCCCCCCCCCCCCCTCACACCACCACTTCGTTTTACCCCCCCCACACCAGCACTTAGTTTTACCCCCCCCCCCCATTCACATCTCTCTGTTTTATGTTTGGTGTCCGTCCCCCCCAGTCTCGAGTCGTCTTCGTCCCCGTTTCGTGCCCCCCCCCCCGTTTCATGCCCCCCCGGTTTCGTGTGTGTCCCCCCCGTTTCGTGTGTCCCCCAGTTTCGTGTGTCCCCCCCGTTTCGTGTCGTCCCCTCCCGTTTCGTGTCATCCCCCCCTGTTTCGTGTCAGAGGACAGCAAGCAATGCAATGCAATACAATACAAGCTCCCAATGCTTGTATTGCATTGGTTTTGCCTTGCTGTCCTCTGATTGGGTAAAGTAGGTCATGGGATCTGAAGTCGGAGCTGCAGATTCAAAATTTTGAAACTCTTGAAACTGAGCTCCGACTACAGCTCACGGGCACGCGCAGGTGGGAGCTCACGCAGGCCACATACATTGTCTCAATGTGTCTCATCGTGGCGAGCGTGAGCGCCCGCACCAGCTCAGCGCCACCCTGGACGCAGCCTAAGTGAGGGCCACTGTGGCGAAAATGGGGGTAATCAGCACATTAATAAAGGCAGTGTGCTCGGCTGGTTACCCCTATTTCGTATTGGGGATGAAGGGGTTAATTTTTCATGCACTGTACATGTCTTATTTTTCCCTCTGTCCCTTGTTATCCCCATTTGGCAGGATTGTATGAGCTTGCAGTATAGTACACCCCAAGCACACACATATGGAAAATATAAGTGTGAGATAAGGGGAACATGTATTTTCAATAAAATGTATTTTTGCTACAGGTTTTAAACAGGGACAAGCAGGGTGAGGTTTTTTTTTCTCCTGTCATTAAAATGCACACAAGAACCAAATGTTTGGACACCTATGAGCTGGGTCACTTGCCTATGCAAGCTTCAAAGGTAACATGCTGGGCCCACGCCTGTAAGTCTCTCTGGAAGTTGCATATCAAAAGACCCAGAGTCAGGTGGGTGTGAATTGGCCATATGGATGCTAAATAGGAAATCCTGTTGACTATTTGTGCTAGCTCACATCCTGAGTTCCCCCTTCCAGCCTGAGAGGGGCCAGGTAAAGAGGGGAGTGCACCTATGCTAAGTAGCCAAGGTGGCATTGTCGCACATGCTCTGTGTGAACAGGAAATCCCTAGAGGGCCCACTCTCCAAACTGTGGGCAAGTAGGGGATTGGGGAATGAGAATTTTCCCACGAGGGGGATTGGGTGGGTATGTTGGCGATAGGCTTCCAAACCCAATATACATCCCACCCAGGCTATCCCCATTGTCTTTTGTTTTTCATTCTACCATGTGAGCGGATTTCCAACACGCTTCTAATAGCGGAGAAGAGCAGCAGCACATTCCTGGAACGCAAAGAGTCTTATTATATCGGAACCAAGGACAAAACTCTGCGTTAGGACGCTGTGATTGCTGGGGGTTATCTGATTAACCCCAACGGGCCAGAAAAGACTTTGCACATTCACAGAAGGATTGGGCTGGCAATTTATGCCCTTGCAAAAGTACCACATTTTAAAAGACAATCTTTTGGTGCTTTGCACCTTTCTGGACATTATCCCCTGTTCCTATACCAGTAAGTGTAATTATTAAGTGTATTCTGCAGTTGTCGTGTGTTTGCCTATCAAGGGAATAAATCTCAGTTTATTTTGCTCAACTTATTCTGCTCAATTGGGATCCACAAAATATAAATGTGTTTATAGTTGTGCCCATCGTGACAGCCACAGCCAGGAAGAATGAATATCCTGGGCACTGTTGCTGAAGGTGAATTATCCTCTGTAGTATCAGAGGCAGAGACATTCCAAAGGTGATCACTCCATGCGGGAGCCATCCATCGCAGATGCGGATCACAGGTGGGATCATACTTCTAGATCAAGGGATTCCAAGTAAAGCATCTGCGCGCCCGGGTATGGACACACACGGCAGGTACAATCATCCCAACACGTGCACCAACAAGTACACCTCACCTAGTGGGCAGCGCTGTCTCACACTTGGGTGGGTGGGGGACTCTTGGGACTCCTGGGTACACGGTGTTGGGGGAATAAGGTGTGGGGTTAAGGCCCTGCGCGGTGAAGGGATAGTTGTACCTATTAGTGTTATAGAGTGACACTGTTGCTACTGTTATATTATTCTGTTCTACATATAGTAAACTGTTTAACCATAACCTGGTGTATGTGGTTACTGTATGTGGGTCCTGTGTCTGGGGTTATTCTACACTATAGAATCCTGCACAGGTGGAGGTGCTATAAGTACGTTCCAGGATACACCCCAGGCTCCCAGTGGCGGAGGTTCAGGCCTCTTGTGAGCTTGACAGGTATTGCACCACACCTGGTAATATGTGTAGTTCTCCCACAAAGGTCCCTAGATGAGATTGGGGGGGGGGGGGTAGGGATATACATGTGTTACATTTGGAGGTGCTGCTGAGATTCAGACCTGGGGTGCCCTATACAGTAGACAAATTGTTCAATTAAATTCTCCACCATGTCACTACCCACAAGCCATGAGGTCCATGCCTGGGCCATCGGGGTTCGGGAGATGCCTAGTCACGTGGGGGCAGTGGGGAACGTTCCCACTCATGTGGAGGTGAGTGCAATTCAGGAGTCCCGAAAGGAACTCCTGGGCCTAGACAGAGTGTGGCCGATAGGCGAAACGTGTGACACCACTGGGTATTGGAGTACCATACAAATGGCGGCGAATCTGGAAATATACTGGGAAAATGCCCCTCAGACTCTACAAGTCCTCGGATTCCCACCAGAGGGTTACCCCCTTATATACTCAGTGGACTCTCCCCTACCTAACAGTGAGTCCCACTTAGCAGGGCGTATCCCGCCAAGTCAGGAGAGCGCACGTGCTAATGGCCGCCCGGCTACACCAAAATGATTTACAGAAACCTGTCCAGGTCTGGCGGGAAATTCAGAGCTCCACCCCCGAGATGGGAGTGACTCAGTGCAGAGCCCGAACCACTCCTTGATAGTTTGTGCCCCTCCTCTGGATTTGTGACGATTCAGGGGATTCCTTCCCCTTCTTTTTCCTCTGTCCCATCTCCTGCCAATCCCTCTACCCTTTCCCACTCCTGTCCCGCTCCGTCTACCTCTCCCCCACTACCTTAGCGCATGCCCTGCAGGTCTCGCGCGCCCGCACGGTCCCTGAGCCCACGCAGTGCCGCTCCCCGCTCCCGGACACCCGCTGTGCCCGCGGCTAGTACCTCACCTTCCCTGGTTGCTCCGTCCGCTGCTCTGCCTTCCTCCAGTGGGGTGCCCGCGGCGCGGCACTCCGCGCGCCTGGTGGGCGGGCTGTGCGCATGCTCCCTCTGCTCGCAGAGGGCGCGCGCGCACGCTCCTCCTCTGGGTCCTGTCGCCCTTCTGCTCCCTCCTCTCGGTCCCTGCGGGCCATCTCCCTGTCGCGGCCTGTGCGCGCGCACCCGCAACGTATGGAGGGCACGCGCACACGCTCCTCTTATTTAGCCTGTCACGTTCCTGACTCCTCCTCCCAATCCCTACAGGCCATTCCCCTGACTGCCCATTCTGTCTCCTCCTCTTCTCGCCCTGACCTATCTTTGTTGTCTCCCACTTCTCTCTCTGCTCCTCCCCTCTCTCCTATTGGTGTGTCTCCCTTTATAATCCCTGTCTGTCCACTTCTTCCTCGCTCTGCATAGTTCCTGTTTCCCTGTGTGTGCTGACCTAGGCTGTGCTCCCTCTGTGTCCCTGCTGTATCCTGCGCCTGTGTTTACCTTGGATTTCCCTGGCTTTTGACCCCTGCTTGTCCTGGACTACCCTGCTCTCTGTATCCCTTTGAACCTTGCTACAAACTCTACCTCGCTACCCTCTGGCATCCTTGGACTTGGCTTTGTACCCTGACGACTCTACCCTCTGGACCCCTGGACATTGGCGCACGGACACGACCATTCTTATGCTTACACCATCGGACGTTGCAAGTATATCTAACAACTCTCTCTACAGGCCCAGCAACGCTATACCACACTCCGGGCTTGCTCCCACTGCTGTGGGTGTGTGGTGTAATACCGTTCCCACCTCAGTACTGGGGTCTTGCCAGGTCTGCGGGCATATAGGCGTGACAGGATTCCCCCAGAGGGAGGGAGCACAGTGAGCCTCGATCAGCCACTTCTGTTCCCCATAAGGGAGATACCGGATGCAGCAAGACACACCCTCAGTTGTATGGAGTCTGGCGAGCACAAGGAGTGACTGTACCCTTTCTTTTGTGCCCGTGCTTACAAAAAGGCTTGAATATGTCTGGTGAGGTAGATGTCGACCTTTTTCAGCTACCAATAGAATTCCAGGTGACAAAGTTGGACGGGGAGGTGTGCGTACAATGCTGCAGTACCAAGTGTGACAGCTCAGGAGGCGAATTGAGCCGGGGACCCTGGTGTGCTTGCTGTGGGGCACAGTTCCTGAAGCCCATGCTGTGGCGGCCAATGGAATGCGCAGAGAAAGATGCGACTGACCCCCCTACCCGGGCGGCCGATGCTGCTAACCAGACTGTTTCAACCATTGAGGCTTCAGAAAACCGTGCACTCCGGTTCCAGGCTTGGTTCCAGATCCGGTCTCCGACTCAGTTCCAGACCCGGTTCCAGATTTGGTTCCAGAGCCGGAACCACAGATGTCGGAACCACAGGGTAAGGTGGGTGCACTTCCACTAGTGGCGCAGGAGCGGGACCGCTTATTGCCGATAGCCACCTGTGAATGCGAGGTGCCCCGACGCTGTTCCCCTGTCGAGGTGTCCCTACCTTCATCATTTTCTACCGATGACAGTAGCCAGCTATCCGTGGTGATGTGCCAGCCGGCGGACCACCCAAGTGAAGCTGGGGACAAAGAGTCAAGTACCTCATCTGCTGCGGTCCTTGCTGTGGACCCCTCTGCCCTACAACGACCGATCGGGCCTACATCTATGGTACCATCAGTCCCAGGCTTGGAACCAGTACCTACCGACAACAGGGGTGAGTTGACTGCCCCAGGGGTGTCGGGTGTGAGTCCCTAGGTGACCGAGGAGCATGGTAGCTCCTTAAGCATGGCCACCAGGGCGAATGGCTCGCCCTGGAATTGCGTCCTGGCGGAGGTGTTCCCCCTAGAAGATTGCTACCAGGTGGTACATGTGGATCAATGCCCCCAGCCTACCTGCCAAGCGGAGAGAAAATTCAGTCCCATCGCGGTGCCCAGTGCAGCGGAGGTGGTGCCTGATAGCGTTCCAGATGACCTGACAACCGTCTGCAGCCAGCGGAGCGGTGAGGCACCAACCCTTTACTCCTTGCAGGCTGCGATGGAGGTATCCAGTGAAGAGGCTCTGCTCTGCGCTTACTTCTACGCGAAGGATCCCCAAGCACTTTCGTCTCAAGACATGGATCTGCACCCAGATTTTGTGATGTCCCCAGAAGACGGCACTTCTGAAGCGACTGCTGGAGCAAACCAGGACTATGCTGTGACCGCTTTGGTAATTATTGCCTCCTTCAGGCGCAACCTGAAGAGGTCTGTTCACCAGGTGGTGGACCGAGCAAAAAGTCAGGATCTCCCAGTCTACCGCATAAGTGATGCGGCTGACTGGGTAAAGGTCTGGCTAAGAGACCCCTTGCTGTTCCTTCCACCAGGGGGAGGAAGTGGCTTAGAACCAGAGACTGTAGCACTCAACCATCATCTCAAAGAGTCTACAGAGACTCCCGTTTCCGTAAATGAGAATACCCAGAAAGTGACTCGCAGGAGTCAAAGTGAGGCGCCCTCACATGATCAGTTAGGGGCACCCCACTATGGGTCTCAGCAAACAGCTAACACTCAGCTGGCCTCGGGTATCACTGTGGTTATTAATTTATGTACTGTTGATGATAAAGTGCATGTGATATGTTGTACATATTATGCATTGCATTTTTATTGTGTTACTTTATGCTGTGTAACTTTATGCATTGTGACGCTGTCCTCCAAGCGGGGTAGTTGGTATTTTTACCAGGGGGAGAATGTAGCCAGGTCCCCTCTGGCTCCCCGGTTCCCGTTTCCCCCTCCTTTGCCATCCCTACAGTGAGGGCAGTAGCGAGTAGCGAGTGGTGACGGGCTGGCCGGCGGCCCCCTTTGCAGTGCGCAGCCATGTTTGAAGTACCTGCGCATGCACAAAACCGGTGGGGCGGCCATTTTAGTGCTTGCAGACTGGCAGAGGTGGTGCTCTGTAGCACAGGGACATCCCCAGTTCGCGCATGCGCAGTTAGCAGCAGCGGCGGCCATTAAAGACTTGCGCATGCGCATTAGAGATCGCGCACGTGGCGCCAATGGTACAGAGGTCCACAAGGGACTGCAAGACCCAGCAGCCACTGGGGTGGATATAGTGGGGCTGGGGTGGGTGGTTAGGCCTCCCGGATGGGTAGCGGGGGATGGGGGTTAACCCCTTAATTACTATAGTGGTTATTAAGGGGTTAGGGGCCAGTAGATTGTATTTCTTCATGTACGCTTGCTGGCAACAGAGGACATGGACTTAGAGTATGCTGACGAGGACGCCCTTCATAATGACAGGGGTAAGTAGAAAGTTTTATTTACTTTATTTATGCTGGCTGGCTAATGTTTGATTTTATAATGGGTAAATGAGCTATTATTCATATCTGGATAATAGGTATTTTGCCCATTAATGTACGGCATGTGTTGTGGGGAGTTGTTGGGGGTAGAGGAGGTGGGTAGTAGGGTTGTTGTGTTTATTTTTGTTTCTTGGGGTAGAGGGATTGGGTGAAGGGGGTAGTAGCCCCAAGGGTGTGTGTTTAGGCCTTACGGGGGGTAGCAGGAGTGGTTAACCCCTTTATTACCATAGCGTCATGTGACCAGGACATTTAAATGCATAGGAGAAACCGGCACCCCATAATGGGGCCTGTATATCAGGAAGCAGGGGGTCCCCGGACCTGAAATCAATGCGGTTCTGCTCCGGAGAACCCCATCTCATCTACATTAGTATTGTGTAAAAAAACTTTGTGTAAAAAAACTGGCGGCATAACCAGCCCAGCGATTGTTTTTAATAAAGCCTTATAGAATAGGCCCCAGAGTGTCCAAATACAGGACATTCGGCCCTCATTTAGTCCCAAAGCCACAAAAGGGGTGTAAGCCCGATAGGCCACGGGCCTAAGGCAGCAAAATTTGGGGCGGGGCAGAATTTGGAGGCGGCATGCGCAGCCGGCAACGTGACGTAACACGGCATAATGTTGCCATGGCAACGGGATGGTGCCATGCTTGAAGAGGAGGGTGGCACCAGGTAAGTGCTCACGGGCGCCATTTTTTTTTTTTTTTTTTACTCCACCACTGTTCATAGCATATTCGATAAGTTCCCTGGCACTTTGGTGGCAGGAAGCTGGAGCACCTAAAGATAAATGGATTTAAAATAGTCACGTCTCGCCCCAATGCCACTTCAATCACTGGGTTTAGGCCTTTGCTTTGGATTGATACTTTTAGGTGAAATGAGTTGATAAAAGAACAATTTCTATCCGGCTGGAAAACTCAAGCTATTAACATTGTCTTTCTTTGAAGTTTTATGGGAAATCAATATGGCTGCTGGGCTTGGCTCTCTGCCCGGCCTACTCCGAGAAAGCCAATGGGCGGACACACACACACACACACACACACAAAAACACACCACCCTAGGAAACCAAACCCCTCACACATCTTGGCTCACCATATTTACAAACAGACTTCAAAATATATTTTAAAATAGATTTCGGTGTTAGGCCTGGGCTGCCAAACCCGCGGCCCACAAGATGTCGCCATGCGGCCCACACCTGCTGAACCGACAGGGGGGAGAGCTGGGACAGAAGTCCAGTGCCCGGTGACTGCGGGGGCCTGGCGGGCGCTGGAAGTTGCTGCCGCACCTCCTCTTCCCCTCGCTAGTGCAGGCCGGAAGAATCCCGCGCAATACCGGAGGCTCCCCGAAGGTAAGGTATGGGTCTATTGTGGGGGGGTGGGGTAGGTGTGGGGCTATTGTTGGGGGGGAGAGGAGGGTGGATAGGTGTGGGTCTATTGTGGGGGAGGGGGGCTGGTGTGGGGCTATTGTGGGGGGAAGAGGGAGGATAGGTGTGGGTCTATAGTGGGGTAGGAGGGCTGGTGTGGGGCTATTGTGGGGGAGGGGGGCTGGTGTGGAGCTATTGTGGGGGAGTGGGCTGGTGTGGGGCTATTGTGGGGTAGGGGGGTTGGTGTGGGGCTATTGTGGGGGAGGACTAGTGTGAGGCAGAGGGGTTTATGTGGGGCAGAGGTAGGGTGACCAGGCGTCCTGGTTTTTCAGGCTCTGTCCCGTTTTTTTGTGCCGCTCTGATTGTGAATGAGCAGCCCACTCGTCCTAATTTTTGCCGGAACAAATCTGGTCACCCTGGTCAGGGACAACTCTGCACATCTCTACCTCCGGGGATTTTCCTGGTGAGTAGCATTTCCTGTAAACCATGGATTCCCCAGCAACCCTGCCCATAAAAAGCCAGGACCATGATCCTCCCTTCTTCTTCTGGCTTTCTGGTCATCACTAAGGTCCAATGAACAGGCAAACTAGGGCATGAAGTTTCCAGGGCACGCCAGCAGGGATGCCACCACTCCGGGTTTGACCCGGAGACTACGGGTTTCGGCCACATATCTCTGGGCTACGGGCTTACCCTAAAAATCTCAGAGTGGCGCCGGCATCTCCCGGCATCCATCCCCCCCTGCAAATCCTGTTAACATGGCTGCGTGACGACAAATGGTGCCTCTTTGCCATGACAACTGGGGTGCTATGTGATGTCATGTGGCACTACGTTGCCATGACAACAGGCGCCATTTGACGTCGCGAAGCCATGCTGACTGGACCTTGCAAAGGGAGATGATGCCAGGAGATACCGCCACCGCCGGTAAGATAAATAAATATATAAATAAGATAAATACATGTAAAAATGTTTATTGCAAAAACTCTCCGGCTTAGCCTTCAACAGAAGGTGGCAACCCTGCACGACAGGGAAGGGCGGCCCGGCCGGCGGAACGCACAGGAAGTCGGGCCCAACCTCTGCTACCAGCCAAACCTACTCTGGTAAGTACAGGGCCTCCATCTCTGGTGAGGAGACCTCAGGCCGTGCTTACATGCCGGCGACGGTCCGTCGCCCGAAAACAAAAGCATTGCCGCCGCCATGTGCGCTTATAGTGCGCGCGACGGCAACAGAGCGACGGAGCCGTCACGAAAACTGGTAGCCGGCAAAATGTGATTTTTCAAGGGCTGTTGCGTCACGTGACGGCCCTTGAACCAATCAAATTGCCGGAATTACGCGACGCCACCACCCGGCGAAATATAACTTTCGCCGGTGGCGACGGGTGACATCAACCGTCGTGTCGCAGTCGCCATCGACGACACTATAGGCACGGCCTTAGGTTCCCATTCCCCCTCCCCCTTCAGCACACACCCCTGCCCAAGAATGCATTAATGATGAACCTGTAACTCAATGTGTACGTGTGTCTGACAGTCTCTGTGTGTCTGTCTTTCTCTTCCTATCCCCCCACCGCCCCCCTTGGTAAGTGCAATGGAGGGGACAGGGCTCAGTACAATGCACAGAAGAGGGCCCATTTCCTGAAGGAAGCCCTAATAACGGCTTTGTCGCTGGCTCTGTCAGAGAGGCGCATCACGATTTATGAGCACTTTGAGTGAAAGACAAAGGAGGCTCTTATCACCCAAGAGAGGGGTGAGCATGCCTTTAGGCAGAAGTGTCCAATCTCACTTTGTCCTGTCCTACCCTTGTAAGTGAGCCATACCTCTGGCACCACCAACTTCATACTAATATTTTAGTGGGTTTATGTCTTTTTAGATCTTTTGTGCTGAAATCTTTAATTGACTAAAAAGAGTAATATATATTTGTCATGCTGAGTACAGTACACAGCGGTTGTAGCCGTTCCGCCACGTCCAAACGTTCACCGCCAATTTGCCAGGACTCGCCCCGCCGCCGGAACCTTCCCTACCCTAAAACCCCTTAAACTAACCCCCTACCCTAAGCCCTTACCCTAAACCCCTACCCTAACTGCTAAAACCACTTAAATTAACCCCCTATTCCAACCGCTAAAAACTCTTAAATTAACCCCCTACCCTAAGTACTTACCTTAAACCCCCTATCCTAACTGCTAAAAACACTTAAATTAACCCCCTACCCTAAGTACTTACCTTAAACCCCCTATCCTAACTGCTAAAAACACTTAAATTAACCCCCTACCCTAAGTACTTACCTTAAACCCCCTATCCTAACTGCTAAAAACACTTAAATTAACCCCCTACCCTAAGTACTTACCTTAAACCCCCTATCCTAACTGCTAAAAACACTTAAATTAACCCCCTACCCTAACCGCTAAAACCCTCAAATTAACCCCCTTTCATAACCGTGAAAACCCCTCAAATTATCCCCCTAACCGCTAAAACCCCTCAAATTAACCCCCTACCCTAAACAGTAATACAACTTACTTTACAAGCTGCCGGCGGATGGCATTCCAGCGGCGGATCGGCAGAGGGTCCGTCTGCGGTGAAACGGCGTGACCAAACGTTCCCGTTCCGTAGTCAAAATACCTTGCGGTGAATTTCTCCCTTTAGTGACAGGGGAATAGGGACACGTAACCATTTCTCCACAACACGTCACGTCTGTTATTTGTTTCGATTAGACCGCAACATTTACGTCTTAAAAAAAAAAAATTGCGATCACGTTCGATCTTTTAATTGAATGTAAAACAACGAGGTCGATTTTTCTCTGGACACGGTCTTATTAAAGTTAGCTTATTTATGCTCTAGGAATAGAAACAAGAAAGTTGAACTCAGTTTGTAAAGAAAAATAAATAGTGGTACTCGGCGCCCACTAAAACCGTCGCACGTTGAACCAATATTGAGAGCTCTTACGTTTGTGAGGAACTCTCTAAATGATCCATTAAATGGTATGACAGCCGCACCAAACCTCTGGTTCTCCCGGGCACATACGTACGTTAGAACTGTGTGTTTTGCAGCTTTAACCGAGTTCTGTAATGGATGTCAGCTGAGCTAAAGCAGGGCTTTTGCTCAGCTGACGTCCATTACAGAACTCGGTTAAAACTGTAATCCCCATTTTGTATGTGAATCAGGGGCCCCCGGCCTACAGGGCCCCCCCGGCCTTCTAGAGATAGCTTGTTTTTTGTGCTAGAACAAAACCACGAATATGGCAGCGAGGTCACCAATGGAAAGCTGAGACGTGTCATGGCCTGATGACTTTGCTATTCTCTGGTTGGTTCGCCAGAGCGAGGCTCACACCGGCTGCCATTTTGTCCTCGTAGGAGACATTAGCATTCTTGGCAGGTGGTAAAAAGTGCACATATCTTGGGAGTCGGAGGAGCGGGGGTCAGGTGACCAACAAAAAAATAATCCAAGTAGCGCTGATTGCGGCTTTAACAAATCGATTAATAAACATGGCTTTTTAATTATGAGAAAATTGTCTCTTTGTTTAAGCAACACAGCAGGGGCGGGCAACTCCAGTGCTGAAGGGCCACCAGCAGGTCAGCTTTTCAGAATATCCCTGCTTCAGCACAGGTGGCTCAATCAGTCCCTGCTTCAGCACAGGTGGCTCAGTCTCCAACTGAGCCAGTGATTGAACCCCCTGTGCTGAAGCAGGGATATCCTGAAAACCTGACCTGTTGGTGGCCCTTGAGGACTGGAGTTTCCCACCGTTGACCTATAGCATCAAACACTCTCATGAAGAAATAACACTCTCTATTGGTCAGTTTGGATCCGCTGCTGTTCTGTTTTACACAATCCTCCCCCCCCCCCAAAAAAAACCACCACCCCCCCACGTGGGCACAATGTAAGAGAAAAATGGGAAAGAGTGCGAATCGGACACACACCGTCTGTCACAAGAACAAGTTGGAAATATTGACTGGTGTTAGTGACTGTGAGTGCTCATTTGCCTGTCATTACCCAGAATCCCTGACTGCAGCGGAAGCACTGGATGCTAAGAGATAATGGGGAAGAGCAGCGTTGCAGACCTGTCTGAGCCGTGTGAATGTGCTCACAACGTGGTATTTTTATTTGGTGAATATTTGCACATTCTGCCAACATTCGCATTACAAAGAGAGAAATTCACCTCCGCGATCCGGCGAAACCAGCAGATCTTTTCCTAATGTCAATTTGCAGGGACTTTTGTGTTGGAAATCAGGGCCAAATCTGCACACCTCTGGGAGGAGCGTCAACACCCCCACCACTGACTGTGAAAGGGTTAAGAGGCAATCCAATACAAGTTTGTTACCATGGGATTGATGCAGGGATCTGGATCCCATTAATGTCCGCCCCCGGGACCCCCCCAAAAGGACGCCGTGACATCATCGCGTTTGGCTTCCTATGTGACGCGGGCGCTTTAAACGTTAAAAACCCAGCTAGCTCAGCCGGGGCGGTTTACTATCACCCCCCTTTGGAAGAAGTATCTCCGGAAGCAGGGGGTCCCCGGAGCGGTAATGAATGGAGTTCAGACACCACCTGCTTCAACCCTGGGTTAAAAAAAAACAAATACTGAAATACTGTAAAACATCACGACTTACTTCTTTAATGAGCGCTCCTGCTACTGTGACTCCCTGTGTATACTGTGTATAGCGCTAGGCCTGTGTCTGCCCGGTGTCGTCAGTACAGAACCTAACTGAACAGGACATGTTTATTTATACAGTGATTACACACGGCTCCCCTCCCTCCCCGGAGTCTGTAAGCCAGGGACAGCCAGCACGGGGAGAGAAGGGGCTTACCAGCAGTGTTTGCTTCACACGTAATCCAATCTATACAGAATAGTGCCATGCGTGACCTTGTGACGTATACTGTCATTTGCTGTCACTCTCACGGACCTGGTGTCTCAGTGATAAACATTAGGACATTTCCATTCAAATGACATTTTTTTGGGGGGGGGTCGAAACCCCCCCCAAAATGTCACAATTTTTCAAATGGCTAACTCCTATTGGCCCCTAAAAAACATTCCCTACATTTAAAGGGGACGCAAATGATGCTTAATAAAATGTAGGTTATTGCACACGGAATTTTAGTTGCGGCAAAAAAAAGTACAGCGCCCGTCCCCGCGCCCGTCCCCGCGCCCGTCCCCGCGCCCGTCCCCGCGCCCGCAGCTCACCGCGCCCGCAGCTCATCGCAGGGCAATATAGCCAACCCCCCGTAGTGAATGAAACAATAACACAATCGTAACTTGTGCTCCTAATTGTAGAGGTTGCCGCAGTATACAGGGCCAGGATGTGGGCTGATAATCTGTCCCTGTATATACAGCTCCCACCCATCAGCGCGCCTGCTTGTTTTTATATTGTAACCTCCTGCTGTCCGGCCTTCTTCCCTCTCACCTGTCTCCCCTACAATCTATCCTAAACGCTGCTGCCAGAATCACTCTACTCTTTCCTAAATCTGTCTCAGCACCTCCCCTCATTAAATCCCTCTCCTGGCTTCCTATCAAATCCCGCATCTCGCACCCCATTCTCCTCCTCACTTTTAAAGCTTTACACTCCCCTGCTCCTCCTTACATCTCAGCCCTAATTTCTCGCTATGCACCACCCCGACTCTTGTGTTCTTCTCAAGGATGTCTTCTTTCTACCCCCTTTGTATCTAAAGCCCTCTCCAAGCCTTAAACCTTTCTCACTGACTGCCCCGCACCTCTGGAATGCCCTTCCCCTCAGTACCCGACTAGCACCCTCTCTATCCACCTTTAAGACCCACCTTAAGACACACTTGCTTAAAGAAGCATATGAATAGCACTGTGGATATTCTGAACACACGATACATAACGCTTGCCCCCTGCAGACGCACTTACCAGAACTCCCTCCTACTGTCTCTGTACGTTCTCCCTACCTACCAATTAGACTGTAAGCTCCTCGGGGCAGGGACTCCTCTTCCTTAATGTTACTTTTATGTCTAAAGCACTTATTCCCATGATCTGTTATTTATATTATCTGTTATTTATTCGATTACCACGTGTATTACTGCTGTGAAGCGCTATGTACATTAATGGCGCTATATAAATAAAGACATACAATACAATACAATATAAATAAATCCTGCCCGGACCCTTTTTTATACACTTGGAACGCCTTGAAGACAGTATTCCTTTTGTTTGCCGTAGGGTGGCGGGTTTTTGTCACTTTTTTTTTAATCGCCATAACGAAGTTTGCGTACCTGGTTGCTGCCACTTCCGGGTTCACATTGCATAACCCGCCTCACACTGATGTGATACAGAGGGTAGAAACAAGCTGTCTGTGAGCAGGGTTAACTGGCTCTGCACTTCTGTAACCCAGTCTGTGCTGTGTAATGCGACGGGCGTATTATAGGGTTCCGTGTTAACATAGACAAGAAGCAAAAGGTGTCACACTGTGAAAACTCCTTTGCATGTCATTACCCAGAATCCCTGGCTGCAGTGGAAACACTGGATGTTAAGAGATAATGGGGAAGGGCAGGGTTGCAGCTCGGCTGAGACGTGTGAATGTGCTCACACCGCGGTATTTTTATTTGTTATATATTTCTGAAGTAGCCATTGGATGTGCGAGAGCCTCGCTGGCAGCAGTGGGGTTAATGTAACACACTGTAGGATTTTGCTTTGTAACGCGGGATTTCACCGGGCCGGTAACTGTCGGGTGAGCGCTACAAAAAACTCTGGCTGCTATTTGCCGACCGGCACGGGGAACGGCCGGCACGGGGCCTCTGTCCCCCCTCCCCTCTGTCCCCCCTCCCCTCTGTCCCCCCTCCCCTCTGTCCCCCCTCCCCTCTGTCCTCCCTCCCCTCTGTCCTCCCTCCCCTCTGTCCCCCCTCCCCTCTGTCCCCCCTCCCCTCTGTCCTCCCTCCCCTCTGTCCCCCCTCCCCTCTGTCCTCCCTCCCCTCTGTCCTCCCTCCCCTCTGTCCTCCCTCCCCTCTGTCCTCCCTCCCCTCTGTCCCCCCTCCCCTCTGTCCCCCCTCCCCTCTGTCCTCCCTCCACTCCATTCCCCCTCCCCTCTGCCCCCTCACCTCTGTCCCTCCTCCCCTCTGTCCCCCTCCCCTCTGTACGACATCCCCTCTGTCCCCCCTAGCCTCTGTCCCCCCTCCCTTCCGTCCCCCCTCCCCTCCGTCCCCCTTCCCCTCTGTCCCCCCTCCCCTCTGTCACCCTCCTCTCCGTCCCCTTTCCCCTGTCTCCCTCCTCTCCGTCCCCCCTCCCCTCTGACCCCCCTCCCCTCTGTCCCCCCTCCCCTCCGTCCCCCCTCCCCTCTGTCCCCCTCCCCTCTGTCCCTCCTCCACTCCATTCCCCCTCCCCTCTGTCCTCCCTCCCCTCTGTCCCCCCTCCCCTCTGTCCCCCCTCCCCTCTGTCCTCCCTCCACTCCATTCCCCCTCCCCTCTGCCCCCTCACCTCTGTCCCTCCTCCCCTCTGTCCCCCTCCCCTCTGTACGACATCCCCTCTGTCCCCCCTAGCCTCTGTCCCCCCTCCCTTCCGTCCCCCCTCCCCTCCGTCCCCCTTCCCCTCTGTCCCCCCTCCCCTCTGTCACCCTCCTCTCCGTCCCCTTTCCCCTGTCTCCCTCCTCTCCGTCCCCCCTCCCCTCTGACCCCCCTCCCCTCTGTCCCCCCTCCCCTCCGTCCCCCCTCCCCTCTGTCCCCCTCCCCTCTGTCCCTCCTCCACTCCATTCCCCCTCCCCTCTGCCCCCTCCCCTCTGTACGACATCCCCTCTGTCCTCCCTCCCCTCTGTCCCTCCTCCACTCCATTCCCCCTCCCCTCTGCCCCCTCACCTCTGTCCCTCCTCCCCTCTGTCCCCCTCCCCTCTGTACGACATCCCCTCTGTCCCCCCTCCCCTCTGTCTCCCTCCTCTCCGTCCCCCTTCCCCTCTGTCTCCCTCCTCTCCGTCCCCCCTCCCCTCTGTCCCCCCTCCCCTCCGTCTCCCCTCCCCTCTGTCCCCCTCCCCTCTGTCCCCCTCCCCTCTGTCCCCCTCCCCTCCATCACCCCTCCCCTCTGTCCCCCCTCCCCTCTGTCCCCCTCCCCTCTGTCCCCCCTCCCCACTGTCCCCCCTCCTCTGCCCCCTCCCCTCCGTCCCCTCGCCCCTCTGTCCCCCATCCCCTCTGTCCCCCATCCACTGTCCCCCCTCCCCTCTATCCCCCCTCCCCTCTGTCCCCCCTCCGCACTGCTCCGAGATCTTGCTTTTTGTTATTGGTAACGTTTAAAGGGATCACTACGTCTTCACCCTGCGAGGGAGCAGGAGGGGGAATATCACAGAGGCCCGTATTTGATGGCGCAATCCCCCCCACCCCCCTCCTCCACCCGTAGCCGGGTCAAAAAAAGATGTGTTGAAAATCATTTTAATAGTCGTATCTAATCATGCTAAAAGCAAAGATTTGACTTTAGTCTCTGGGGATTCATTACTCGTTGTATTTTTTAAGAGGTCTTTAAATGGGGGGTTGGGGGGGAGCTACTGAAGGATATTGTCGTTTCCGGGGACCCCCGACCCCTGCTCCCTGCTCCCCATCCTGGTGAAGGAAATGGGATGAGGGCTGGAGATACAGTATGACAGGTGTGACCCCCCATCCCCCTAAATGTCCAATTCTACACAAAAATTAGCAAAACTGCAGGTTGGAAGGTGCCACGGATATTCACAGCTTATAAGTATGGGGACCACGTTTACACAAGTAGAAACCGAGACACATAAAAAGAATTATTGATTAAACAAATTACAGAATTTACAGGCAATCCAAGAGGCACTTAAACTATATATATATATTTTGCTTTATATATATATATACAGCCTTTGATTACTTTTATTGAAAAGGAATTACCTAAACTGCCGATCGATTCGTTCTCCCGTGATCGATCGACAAAGATCCTGCTTCCCGGGGGTTCAGTAAATGGCTGCCTTTCTGTTTCCATCAATCCTTCAGTCAGTGTAACTCAGCAGCTACAATGTATCCTTATATTACTAAGGTAACATTATCTATTGTTACAGTTTGCAGCTCAAACTGCTGGGAACATTGGTAACAAATGATCACAAACAGGAAAGTGTTACAAAGAACTTGCACTCCTGGGGAGGTGGGCTAAAGCCTGCTATAGAAATCACAGGATGCTCAGTGTATTAAAACTCATAAAAAACAGCTGTATTAAAAAAAATGGAGCAAGTATCAAATACTACAGAACGGATTTTTTTTTTAAGTGTAGGATATTCCATATTCCTTTAAAAATAAACATAATGGCATTTCTCTGCTAGCGTCCCCATTTATGCTGTATTATTGATTTATTTCAGTTTCCTAACATAACACAAACTCTCCAGTGTAGCAAATGACGTTTTCGTTTATATTAATAAATGGTTTAGTTAAATGATCTCATCTAAATAAACACGCAGTGTCTATTTTTACAGTTTTAAGAGTTTTAAGTGAGTCCAAAACAGGGAAATGCCCCAGACCCGGAACATTTGAACGATTTTGAGGAAATTATCTGGACGCCGGGACGTTTGATGAAAATCCGGAACTGTCCCGGCTACACCGTGGCGTATGGTCACCCTACTTATAAAGCGCTGAAAAACTCCACTGTGCTGTACGGAGATTTTTGTGGGCACTAGTCCATTTCACATAGAGGTAAAGTGATTTTCCCCACAGAGCGGACGCCGTTTAACCATTTCGCTGCCAGCGCGGCCCGAAGCACATATTGTATGTCTTTATTTATATAGCGCCATTAATGTACATAGCGCTGCACAGCAGTGATACATGTGGGAATCAAATAAATAACAGATAATATAAATAACAGGTCATGGGAGTAAGTGCTACAGGCATAAAAGTAACATTAAGGAAGAGGAGTCCCTGCCCCGAGGAGCTTACAGTCTAATTGGGATGGTAGGCCTCCTAGGCCGTGAAGGGGTTACAGGGTTATATCGACAACAGAGCAATAACGGCGTTTATTTTCTTTCAATTCAGAATTCTCTCCCCGCGCGTCACCGCGAATGAGATCGCAAGCTCTTTACAGCGGAGATTCACTCATCCTATCTGTGCACAGCGCAGTGTAAACCATCAGCTGTATATAGGTGGAGGGGGGGGGGGGGGGAGTGGTACTGCCCCTTTATAGCACCTGAACACACATTTTTTTTAATGAAACTTGCCATTTATGGAAACATAATGTTTTCTCTCCTGACATACATGTAAAGTGACCTGAGTGAGCCGTGGCATGTTTAATAGGTTCAATTACGCGGATAAACATCTGTGTTTTTTAATGAATTTGACGGTTAGTAGTTTTTTTTAACATTGATTTTGTAAACTTGAACTTTTCCACAGTAAATAAAATTGGCTGGTTTCATCTAAAGCTAGGAGTGGCCAATTCCACGCCTCAAGGGCCACCGACAGGCCGGGTATTAGGGATATCCCTGCTTCAGCACAGGTGGTGCAGTCGAAGACTGGGTCACTAAATGAGCCACCTGTGCTGCAGCAGGGACATCATGAACCTGACCTGTTGAGGGGGGAAGAGGTGGGTGGGGGAGGGGGGGCTTTAGGACTATGTCAGCCGTCCAGAACTTGCCACAAAATATTGTGCTTTTGTGTCAATTATTTGCAAAGTATTTATTAATCCGGCGAATTAATATCAGCTGCGGATATGCTTGAATTCAGTCGAGCCAGAGAAAAGGGAAACTTATTCATTTTTACATGGCTACAAATAAGTAAAACTGTTACTGTGGCAGTGACTAAATCTTCCTGAGGAAACGCGAGGGAGTAGCGCCCCCCCTGGCAGGTCGCCCCTCCTCCAGCAGGCGTGACGCCGCAATGTCACGTGGTGATGCGTGCCCATGACAATGGGACGTCCCATGACATCCCGTTGTCATGGAAATGCGTCGCCACGTGACGTCGGGATGCTGACAGGAGGCGGCAAAAGGTACGTGCATTGCTCCGTCGCCGAGCGCCCTCGTCAATAACCCTTGCCACCGCTCCCACACTCGCTGCGCCGACGCGCCATCATTAAATGCCCTTCGTCATTGACAAGGCTGCGCCGGACTCTGACATTTAAAGATGGGGGGCGGAGCGCACGGCGGCCCTTTGCGGTTGACGCCACGGGCAAATGCCCGGCCAGCCCACCTTTTAATCCGGCACCGCGTATATATAATATATATATATTTTTACAACATACGTTTCTTATCCGTCCCGGGAGATCCGTGTAATTCGCGAACGAATCCTTTTATCGTCTTCCCTTTCACCTTACACCATTTTTTCCCCCCTAAGCTGCTTCCACCATCCAAGTCGACAAACAAAAAAGTGTGTATTTGCGCGTTTAGTGGGGTCGTTGGGCTGAGCCTAGATAATACGCACACATTAAACACAGCAGACGAGGCGTTAATTGGGGGAGGGCTTTTCTCCTTATTGCTCTTCCAATATACTTTGCTAAGAGGGGTCCCAGTGATCTCACTTTGAGGATTTGGGAGATAAACCCCTGTTTACACTGCTCGCCTCTGATCAGGGGTCTCTTCAAACAAGGCCCTTCAACGCCTTTTGTGTTCTCCAGGCCCGCTTTATCCGGCTCTGCTGCCTGGAAGATTTTTTCTCTTTCACTGTAAATCCTCGGATAAAACCCAAAAGTAAACACAGTGAGACATGGCCGCCCCTGACGCCCGGGGAGTGTGAACGTGCGGAACTCCGGGGCTCCGTGGCGACGGGCGGCGGGGAGGTGTGCGTGTTTTATAGAAGGGAACACGTGTTGTTTTCGGCGGGACCTGGAGGGATATGTCTGCCGTCAATAAAAGTGGATACTGATATTGTGTATAATGTGCATTTTTATAACAGACGTGTTCTTGTACGCAGAGGTATTTCTTATAGCGGGAACAGGTGTCTTCTTCTGTGTTGTCCACACATTATAGAAGTTAGGGTGAGTAAAATCATGACAAAAACCCCTCCGCCGTAGTGTACAGCAAATAAAACTATCACTTGGGAGCATGTTCACACGCCCCAGCCAGGTCCCCAAAGCTGCCTTTCCCCATTATCTCCCAGCATGCAGTGCTTCCGCTGCAGTCAGGGATTCTGGGTAATGACAGGCAAATGACCCCACAGCGTGTCACTTTTTATCTTCTGTTTTATGTCAGAAACGTGCAGTGCATGCAGGGTATTTTATGCAATGTGTTTAATATGAGGCACATACACCTTTGAGTGTTTAGTACAGGGTACATGTGCAGAACAAGGCTCCTCTGCCAGCGAAAGGGTTAAAAATGGAAGGGAGCATCTGTGTACATAGAATATAAAAAGCTCGTGGGGATGTATGGGGGTGTTAGAGGCAATCCAAGCAGCTTAAAGAAATAACATAATAATCATCATCTTTTATTTGTTTTAATATATGCAGCGTTTGATTTCCTCTATTGAAAACTAATTACCTAAACTGCCGATTGATTAATTCTCCCATGATTGATCAGCAAAAGATCCGGCTTCCCAGGGTTCACTAAATGGCCGCCTTTCCGTTTCAAATCAATCCTGAAGTCAGTGTAACTCAGCAGCTACAATGTATCCTTATATTACTAATGTAATAGTATCTATTGTTACAGTTTGCAACTCATACTGCTGGGAATATTGGCAACAAAGGATCACAAACAGGAAAAGTGTTGCCAGGGCCCTGCACGGCTGGGAGAGGTACGTTAAAACCGGGATACGACGAATATTAAACGCATTAAAAATGGCATTAAGAATTGAATTTAAAAATAAAAAAAAACCTTTAGGTGCAGGCACGTTCGCAAACAATGTACCATGAAAATGATACTGAAGAGCTGTAGGGGCGATCCCCCTGGGATGTGTTTCCACTTGGTCTCCTCACAGCTTTGGGACCCCCCACCTTACACTCAGGGTCCCCTTTACTTAAATGATGCACTCTCCTGGACCACACTCGCTGTCTCTGGTAGGGGCTGTTCTGCTGGGCTAGGACGGCGCTGCCACCGCGGTGTTTCACTCACCGGTCTCCGCGGGACAGTTCCTCTCCCTCCTCGTGGGTGTCTCCTCGTCGGTCTCACCGCGTGTCACGTGCTCCTCTCTCCCGTCCCGTATCCTCTCTCCGGGACGTCACCTGTCTTGGTATCCTATAATCTCAGTCCTTTCCTTGGCTCACAGTCATTGGTCGAAGGGCATCTCCATCACTATACTTGTGTGTCCACTGGGGTGTTACATATATATTTAGACTACTGTGTGTGTATTAGTGTGATAGTGTCATGTGCACACCAAATCTATCAGTGTTTGTCACGACATTTGTGCAGTGGGATTATAGTTAGGGTGACAGTACGCCCCGGATTACGCTGTATTATTAGGGTGACTGTACGTCCCGGGTTACGCTGTATTATTAGGGTGACTGTACGCCCCGGGTTACGCTGTATTATTAGGGTGACTGTACGCCCCGGGTTACGCTGTATTATTAGGGTGACCGTACGCCCCGGATTACGCTGTATTATTAGGGTGACTGTACGTCCCGGGTTACACTGTATTATTAGGGTGACCGTATGTCCCGGGTTACGCTGTATTATTAGGGTGACTGTACGCCCCGGGTTACGCTGTATTATTAGGGTGACTGTACGTCCCGGGTTACACTGTATTATTAGGGTGACCGTATGTCCCGGGTTACGCTGTATTATTAGAGTGACTGTACGCCCCGGGTTACGCTGTATTATTAGGGTGACTGTACGCCCCGGGTTACGCTGTATTATTAGGGTGACTGTACGCCCCGGGCTACGCTGTATTATTAGGGTGACCGTACGCCGCGGGTTACGCTGTATTATTAGGGTGACTGTACGCCCCGGGTTACGCTGTATTATTAGGATGACTGTACGTCCCGGGTTATGCTGTATTATTAGGGTGACCTTACGCCCCGGGCTACGCTGTATTATTAGGGTGACCGTACGCCCGGGTTACGCTGTATTATTAGGGTGACCGTACGCCCCGGGTTACGCTGTATTATTAGGGTCACTGTACGCCCCGGGTTACGCTGTATTATTAGGGTGACTGTACGTCCCGGGTTACACTGTATTATTAGGGTGACCGTATGTCCCGGGTTATGCTGTATTATTAGAGTGACTGTACGCCCCGGGTTACGCTGTATTATTAGGGTGACTGTACGCCCCGGGTTACGCTGTATTATTAGGGTGACTGTACGCCCCGGGCTACGCTGTATTATTAGGGTGACCGTACGCCGCGGGTTACGCTGTATTATTAGGGTGACTGTACGCCCCGGGTTACGCTGTATTATTAGGATGACTGTACGTCCCGGGTTATGCTGTATTATTAGGGTGACCTTACGCCCCGGGCTACGCTGTATTATTAGGGTGACCGTACGCCCGGGTTACGCTGTATTATTAGGGTGACCGTACGCCCCGGGTTACGCTGTATTATTAGGGTGACTGTACGCCCCGGGTTACGCTGTATTATTAGGGTGACCGTACGCCCCGGGTTACGCTGTATTATTAGGGTGACCGTACGTCCTGGGTTACGCTGTATTATTAGGGTGACCGTACGCCCCGCGTTACGCTGTATTATTAGGGTGACCGTACGTCCCGGGTTACGCTGTATTATTAGGGTGACCGTACGTCCTGGGTTACGCTGTATTATTAGGGTGACCTTACGCCCCGCGTTACGCTGTATTATTAGGGTGACTGTACGTCCCGGGTTACGCTGTATTATTAGGATGACCGTACGTCCCGGGTTACCCAGTATTATTAGGGTGAGCGTACGCCCCTGGTTATGCTGTATTATTAGGGTGAGCGTACGCCCCGCGTTACGCTGTATTATTAGGGTGACCGTCTGTCCCGGGTTATGCTGTATTATTAGGGTGACTGTACGCCCCGGGTTATGCTGTATTATTAGGGTGACCATACGCCCCGCGTTATGCTGTAATATTAGGGTGACCGTATGTCCCGGGTTACGCTGTATTATTAGGGTGAGCGTACGCCCCGGGATACGCTGTATTATTAGGATGACTGTACGTCTCACGTTCGCTGTATTATTACGGTGACTACACCCCGCGTTACGCTGTATTATTAGGGTGACTGTATGTCCCGGGTTACGCTGTATTATTAGGGTGACCGTACGTCCCAGGTTACGCAGTATTATTAGGGTGACCGTATGTCCCGGGGTACCCTGTATTATTAGGGTGAGCGTACGCCCCGGGTTACGCTGTATTATTAGGGTGACTGTACGTCTCACGTTACGCTGTATTATTAGGGTGACCGTACGACCCGGGTTACGCTGTATTATTAGGGTGACCGTATGTCCCGGGTTACGCTGTATTATTAGGGTGACCGTATGTCCCGGGTTACGCTGTATTATTAGGGTGACCGTACGCCCCGGGATACGCTGTATTATTAGGGTGACCGTACGTCCCGGGTTACGCTGTATTATTACGGTGACTACACCCCGCGTTACGCTGTATTATTAGGGTGACCATATGTCCCGGGTTACGCTGTATTATTAGGGTGACCGTACGCCCCGTGTTACGCTGTATTATTAGGGTGACCGTACGCCCCGGGTTACGCTGTATTATTAGGGTGACCGTACGACCCGGGTTACGCAGTATTATTAGGGTGACCGTATGTCCCGGGTTACGCTGTATTATTAGGGTGACCGTACGCCCCGTGTTATGCTGTATTATTAGGGTGACCGTACGTCCCGGGTTATGCTGTATTATTAGGGTGACTGTACGTCTCACGTTACGCTGTATTATTAGGGTGAGCGTACGCCCCGGGTTACGCTGTATTATTAGGGTGACTGTACGTCTCACGTTACGCTGTATTATTAGGGTGACCGTACGCCCCGGGTTACGCTGTATTATTAGGGTGACTGTACGTCTCACGTTACGCTGTATTATTAGGGTGACCGTACGCCCCGGGTTACGCTATATTATTAGGGTGACCGGACGCCCCGGGTTACGCTGTATTATTAGGGTGACTGTACGCCCCAGGTTACGCTGTATTATTAGGGTGACTGTACGTCTCACGTTACGCTGTATTATTAGGGTGACCATACACCCCGGGTTACGCTGTATTATTAGGGTGACCGTACGCCCCGGGTTACGCTGTATTATTAGGGTGACCGTATGTACCGGGTTACGCTGTATTATTAGGGTGACCGTACGTCCCGGGTTATGCTGTATTATTAGGGTGACTGTACATCCCGGGTTACGCTGTATTATTAGGGTGACCGTACGCCCCGGGTTACTCTGTATTATTAGGGTGACCGTACGCCCCGGGTTACTCTGTATTATTAGGGTGACCGTACGCTCCGGGTTACGCTGTATTATTAGGGTGACTGTATGTCCCGGGTTACGCTGTATTATTAGGGTGACTGTACGCCCCGGGTTATGCTGTATTATTAGGGTGACCGTACGCCCCGTGTTATGCTGTATTATTAGGGTGACCGTACGCCCCGGGTTACGCTGTATTATTAGGGTGACTGTACGCCCCGGGTTACGCTGTATTATTAGGGTGACCTTACGCCCCGGGTTACGCTGTATTATTAGGGTGACCGTATGTCCCGCATTACGCTGTATTATTAGGGTGACTGTACGCCCCGGGTTATGCTGTATTATTAGGGTGACTGTACGTCCTGGGTTACGCTGTATTATTAGGGTGACCGTGCGTCCCGGGTTACGCTGTATTATTAGGGTGACCGAACGCCCCGGGTTACGCTGTATTATTAGGGTGACCGTACGCCCTGGGTTATGCTGTATTATTAGGGTGACCGTACGCCCCGGGTTACGCTGTATTATTAGGGTGACCGTGCGTTCCGGGTTACGCTGCATTATTAGGGTGACCGTACGCCCCGGGTTACGCTGTATTATTAGGGTGACCGTATGTCCCGCGTTACGCTGTATTATTAGGGTGACCGTACGCCCCGGGTTACGCTGTATTATTAGGGTGACCGTATGTCCCGGGTTACGCTGTATTATTAGGGTGACCGTACGTCCTGGGTTACGCTGTATTATTAGGGTGACCGTATGTCCCGGGTTACGCTGTATTATTAGGGTGACTGTATGTCCCGGGTCATGCTGTATTATTAGGGTGACCGTACGCCCCGGGTTATGCTGTATTATTAGGGTGACCGTACGTCCCTCCTTACGCTGTATTATTAGGGTGACTGTACGTCCCTCCTTACGCTGTATTATTAGGGTGACTGTATGTCCCGGGTCATGCTGTATTATTAGGGTGACTGTACTCCCCTGGTTATGCTGTATTATTAGGGTGAGCGTACGCCCCGGGTTACGCTGTATTATTAGGGTGACCGTATGTTCCTCCTTACGCTGTATTATTAGGGTGAGCATATGCCCCGGGTTACTCTGTATTATTAGGGTGACCGTACGCCCCGGGTTACTCTGTATTATTAGGGTGACTGTACGTCCCGGGTCATGCTGTATTATTAGGGTGACTGTACGCCCCGGGTTATGCTGTATTATTAGGGTGACCGTACGTCCCAGGTTACGCTATATTATTAGGGTGACTGTATGTCCCGGGTTACGCTGTATTATTAGGGTGAGCGTACGCCCCGGGTTACGCTGTATTATTAGGGTGACCGTACGTCCTGGGTTATGCTGTATTATTAGGGTGACCGTACATCCCGGGTTATGCTGTATTATTAGGGTGACCGGACGCCCCGGGTTATGCTGTATTATTAGGGTGACCGTACGTCCCGGGTTACGCTGTATTATTAGGGTGACCGTACGTCCCGGGTTACGCTGTATTATTAGGGTGACCGTACGTCCCGGGTTACGCTGTATTATTAGGGTGACCGGACGCCCCGGGTTACGCTGTATTATTAGGGTGACCGTACGTCCCGGGTTACGCTGTATTATTAGGGTGACCGTACGCCCCGGGTTATGCTGTATTATTAGGGTGACCGTACGTCCCGCGTTATGCTGTATTATTAGGGTGACCGTACGTCCCGGGTTACGCTGTATTATTAGGGTGACCGTACGCCCCGGGTTACGCTGTATTATTAGGATGACCGTACGCTCCGGGTTACGCTGTATTATTAGGGTGACCGTATGTCCCGGGTTACGCTGTATTATTAGGGTGACCGTACGCCCCGGGTTACGCTGTATTATTAGGGTGACTGTATGTCCCGGGTTACGCTGTATTATTAGGGTGACTGTACGCCCCGGGTTACGCTGTATTATTAGGGTGACCGTACGCTCCGGGTTACGCTGTATTATTAGGGTGACCGTATGTCCCGGGTTACGCTGTATTATTATGGTGACGTACGCCCCGGGTTATGCTGTATTATTAGGGTGACCGTACGTCCCGGGTTACGCTGTATTATTAGGGTGACTGTACGTCCCGGGTTATGCTGTATTATTAGGGTGACCGTACGCCCCGGGTTACGCTGTATTATTAGGATGACCGCACGCCCCGGGTTACGCTGTATTATTAGGGTGACTGTACGCCCCGGGTTACGCTGTATTATTAGGGTGAGCGTACGCCCCAGGTTACGCTGTATTATTAGGGTGACCGTACGCCCCGGGTTACGCTGTATTATTAGGGTGACCGTACGCCCCGGGTTACGCTGTATTATTAGGGTGACCGTATGTCCCGGGTTATGCTGTATTATTAGGATGACCGTACGCCCCGGGTTACGCTGTATTATTAGGGTGACCGTACGTCCCGGGTTACGCTGTATTATTAGGGTGACTGTACGCTCCGGGTTACGCTGTATTATTAGGGTGACCGTACGCCCCGGGTTACGCTGTATTATTAGGGTGACCATATGTCCCGGGTTACGCTGTATTATTAGGGTGACCGTACGACCTGGGTTACGCAGTATTATTAGGGTGACCGTATGTCCCGGGTTACGCTGTATTATTAGGGTGAGCGTACGCCCCGGGTTACGCTGTATTATTAGGGTGACTGTACGTCTCACGTTGCGCTGTATTATTAGGGTGACCGTACGCCCCGGGTTACGCTGTATTATTAGGGTGACCGTACGCTCCGGGTTACGCTGTATTATTAGGGTGACCATACGTCCCGGGTTACGCTGTATTATTATGGTGACCGTACGCCCCCGGTTACGCTGTATTATTAGGGTGACCGTACGCCCCGGGTTACGCTGTATTATTAGGGTGACCGTATGTCCCGGGTTACGCTGTATTATTAGGGTGACTGTATGTCCCGGGTTACGCTGTATTATTAGGGTGACTGTACGTCCCGGGTTATGCTGTATTATTAGGGTGACCGTACGTCCCGGGTTACGCTGTATTATTAGGGTGACTGTACGTCCCGGGTTATGCTGTATTATTAGGGTGACCGTACGCCCCGGGTTACGCTGTATTATTAGGATGACCGCACGCCCCGGGTTACGCTGTATTATTAGGGTGACTGTACGCCCCGGGTTACGCTGTATTATTAGGGTGAGCGTACGCCCCAGGTTACGCTGTATTATTAGGGTGACCGTACGCCCCGGGTTACGCTGTATTATTAGGGTGACTGTACGCTCCGGGTTACGCTGTATTATTAGGGTGACCGTACGCCCCGGGTTACGCTGTATTATTAGGGTGACCATATGTCCCGGGTTACGCTGTATTATTAGGGTGACCGTACGACCCGGGTTACGCAGTATTATTAGGGTGACCGTATGTCCCGGGTTACGCTGTATTATTAGGGTGAGCGTACGCCCCGGGTTACGCTGTATTATTAGGGTGACTGTACGTCTCACATTACGCTGTATTATTAGGGTGACCGTACGCCCCGGGTTACGCTATATTATTAGGGTGACCGGACGCCCCGGGTTACGCTGTATTATTAGGGTGACTGTACGCCCCAGGTTACGCTGTATTATTAGGGTGACTGTACGTCTCACGTTACGCTGTATTATTAGGGTGACCATACACCCCGGGTTACGCTGTATTATTAGGGTGACCGTATGCCCCGGGTTATGCTGTATTATTAGGGTGACTGTACGTCCCGGGTTACGCTGTATTATTAGGGTGACTGTACGTCCCGGGTTACGCTGTATTATTAGGGTGACTGTACGCCCCGGGTTACGCTGTATTATTAGGGTGACCGTACGCCCCGGGTTACGCTGTATTATTAGGGTGACCGTATGTCCCGGGTTACGCTGTATTATTAGGGTGACCGTATGTCCCGGGTTACGCTGTATTATTAGGGTGACCGTATGTCCCGGGTTACGCTGTATTTTTAGGGTGACCGTACGTCCCGGGTTACGCTGTATTATTAGGGTGACTGTACATCCCGGGTTACGCTGTATTATTAGGGTGACCGTACGCCCCGGGTTACTCTGTATTATTAGGGTGACCGTACGCCCCGGGTTACTCTGTATTATTAGGGTGACCGTACGCTCCGGGTTACGCTGTATTATTAGGGTGACTGTATGTCCCGGGTTACGCTGTATTATTAGGGTGACTGTACGCCCCGGGTTATGCTGTATTATTAGGGTGACCGTACGCCCCGTGTTATGCTGTATTATTAGGGTGACCGTACGCCCCGGGTTACGCTGTATTATTAGGGTGACTGTACGCCCCGGGTTACGCTGTATTATTAGGGTGACCTTACGCCCCGGGTTACGCTGTATTATTAGGGTGACCGTATGTCCCGCATTACGCTGTATTATTAGGGTGACTGTACGCCCCGGGTTATGCTGTATTATTAGGGTGACCGTGCGTCCCGGGTTACGCTGTATTATTAGGGTGACCTTACGCCCCGGGTTACGCTGTATTATTAGGGTGACCGTATGTCCCGCATTACGCTGCATTATTAGGGTGACTGTACGCCCCGGGTTATGCTGTATTATTAGGGTGACCGTATGTCCCGGGTGACGCTGTATTATTAGGGTGTCCGTACGCCCCGGGTTACGCTGTATTATTAGGGTGTCCGTACGCCCCGGGTTATGCTGTATTATTAGGGTGTCCGTACGCCCCGGGTTATGCTGTATTATTAGGGTGACCGTACGCCCTGGGTTATGCTGTATTATTAGGGTGACCGTACGCCCCGCGTTACGCTGTATTATTAGGGTGACCGTATGTCCCGGGTTACACTGTATTATTAGGGTGAGCGTATGTCCCGCGTTACGCTGTATTATTAGGGTGACCGTACGCCCCGGGTTACGCTGTATTATTAGGGTGACTGTACGTCCCGGGTTACACTGTATTATTAGGGTGAGCGTATGTCCCGCGTTACGCTGTATTATTAGGGTGACCGTATGTCCCTCCTTACGCTGTATTATTAGGGTGACTGTATGTCCCGGGTCATGCTGTATTATTAGGGTGACCGTATGTCCCGGGTTACGCTGTATTATTAGGGTGACTGTATGTCCCGGGTTACGCTGTATTATTAGGGTGACCGTATGTCCCTCCTTACGCTGTATTATTAGGGTGACTGTATGTCCCGGGTCATGCTGTATTATTAGGGTGACCGTATGTCCCGGGTTATGCTGTATTATTAGGGTGACTGTACGCTCCGGGTTATGCTGTATTATTAGGGTGAGCGTACGCCCCGGGGTTACGCTGTATTATTAGGGTGACTGTATGTCCCGGGTTATGCTGTATTATTAGGGTGACCGTATGTCCCGGGTTACGCTGTATTATTAGGGTGAGCGTATGTCCCGGGTTATGCTGTATTATTAGGGTGACCGTATGTCCCGGGTTATGCTGTATTATTAGGGTGACCGTATGTCCCGGGTTATGCTGTATTATTAGGGTGAGCGTACGCTCCGGGTTATGCTGTATTATTAGGGTGACCGTACGTCCCTCCTTACGCTGTATTATTAGGGTGACTGTACGTCCCGGGTCATGCTGTATTATTAGGGTGACCGTACGCTCCGGGTTACGCTGTATTATTAGGGTGACTGTATGTCCCGGGTTACGCTGTATTATTAGGCTGACTGTATGTCCCGGGTTACGCTGTATTATTAGGGTGACTGTATGTCCCGGGTTATGCTGTATTATTAGGGTGACTGTACGCCCCGGGTTACGCTGTATTATTAGGGTGACCGTACGCTCCGGGTTACACTGTATTATTAGGGTGACCATACGTCCCGGGTTACGCTGTATTATTAGGATGACCGTACGTCCCGGGTTACGCTGTATTATTAGGGTGACCGTACGTCCCGGGTTACGCTGTATTATTAGGGTGACTGTACGCCCGGGGTTATGCTGTATTATTAGGGTGACTGTACGCCCCGGGGTTACGCTGTATTATTAGGGTGACCGTACGCCCGGGGTTATGCTGTATTATTAGGGTGACTGTACGCCCCGGGGTTACGCTGTATTATTAGGGTGACTGTACGCCCCGGGGTTACGCTGTATTATTAGGGTGACCGTACGCCCCGGGTTACGCTGTATTATTAGGGTGACCGTATGTCCCGGGTTACGCTGTATTATTAGGGTGACTGTACGCCCCGGGTTACGCTGTATTATTAGGGTGACCGTACGCCCCGGGTTACGCTGTATTATTAGGGTGACCGTACGCCCCGGGTTACGCTGTATTATTAGGGTGACCGTACGCCCCGGGTTACGCTGTATTATTAGGGTGACCGTACGTCCCGGGTTATGCTCTATTATTAGGGTGACTGTACGCCCCGGGTTATGCTGTATTATTAGGGTGACCGTACGTCCCGGGTTACGCTGTATTATTAGGGTGACCGTATGTCCCGGGTTATGCTGTATTATTAGGGTGACCGTATGTCCCGGGTTATGCTGTATTATTAGGGTGACCGTACGCCCCGGGTTACGCTGTATTATTAGGGTGACCGTGGGTCCCGGGTTACGCTGTATTATTAGGGTTAGCATACGCCCCGGGTTACGCTGTATTATTAGGGTGACCGTATGTCCCGGGTTATGCTGTATTATTAGGGTGACCGTATGTCCCGGGTTACGCTGTATTATTAGGGTGACCGTACGCCCCGGGTTACGCTGTATTATTAGGGTGACCGTACGCTCCGGGTTACGCTGTATTATTAGGGTGACTGTATGTCCCGCGTTACGCTGTATTATTAGGGTGACCGTACGTCCCGCGTTATGCTGTATTATTAGGGTGACCGTACGTCCCGCGTTACGCTGTATTATTAGGGTGACCGTACGCCCCGGGTTATGCTGTATTATTAGGGTGACCGTACGCCCCGGGTTATGCTGTATTATTAGGGTGACCGTATGTCCCGGGTTATGCTGTATTATTAGGGTGACCGTACGCCCCGGGTTACGCTGTATTATTAGGGTGACCGTGGGTCCCGGGTTACGCTGTATTATTAGGGTTAGCATACGCCCCGGGTTACGCTGTATTATTAGGGTGACCGTATGTCCTGGGTTATGCTGTATTATTAGGGTGACCGTATGTCCCGGGTTACGCTGTATTATTAGGGTGACCATACGTCCCGGGTTACGCTGTATTATTAGGATGACCGTATGTCCCGGGTTATGCTGTATTATTAGGGTGACCGTATGTCCCGGGTTACGCTGTATTATTAGGGTGACCGTACGCCCCGGGTTACGCTGTATTATTAGGGTGACCGTACGCTCCGGGTTACGCTGTATTATTAGGGTGACTGTATGTCCCGCGTTACGCTGTATTATTAGGGTGACCGTACGTCCCGCGTTATGCTGTATTATTAGGGTGACCGTACGTCCCGCGTTACGCTGTATTATTAGGGTGACCGTACGCCCCGGGTTATGCTGTATTATTAGGGTGACCGTACGCCCCGGGTTATGCTGTATTATTAGGGTGACCGTACGCCCTGGGTTACGCTGTATTATTAGGGTAACTGTACGCCCCGGGTTATGCTGTATTATTAGGGTGACTGTACGCCCCGGGTTATGCTGTATTATTAGGGTGACTGTACGTCCCGGGTTACGCTGTATTATTTGGGTGACTGTACGCCCCGGGTTACGCTGTATTATTAGGGTGAGCGTACGCCCCGGGTTACGCTGTATTATTAGGGTGACCGTACGCCCCGGGTTACGCTGTATTATTTGGGTGACGTATGTCCCGGGTTACGCTGTATTATTAGGGTGAGCGTACGCCCCGGGTTACGCTGTATTATTAGGGTGACTGTACGTCCCGGGTTACGCTGTATTATTAGGGTGACTGTACGTCTCACGTTACGCTGTATTATTAGGGTGACTGTACGTCTCACGTTACGCTGTATTATTAGGGTGACCGTACGCCCCGGGTTACGCTATATTATTAGGGTGAGTGTATGTCCCGGGTTACGCTGTATTTTTAGGGTGACCGGAAGCCCCGGGTTACGCTGTATTATTAGGGTGACCGGACGCCCCGGGTTACGCTGTATTATTAGGGTGACCGGACGCTCCGGGTTATGCTGTATTATTAGGGTGACTGTACGTCCCGGGTTACGCTGTATTATTAGGGTGACCGTACGCTCCGGGTTATGCTGTATTATTAGGGTGACTGTACACCCCGGGTTATGCTGTATTATTAGGGTGACTGTACGTCCCGGGTTACGCTGTATTATTAGGGTGACCGTACGCCCCGGGTTACGCTGTATTATTAGGGTGACTGTACGCCCCGGGTTATGCTGTATTATTAGGGTGACTGTACACCCCGGGTTATGCTGTATTATTAGGGTGACCGTACGCCCCGGGTTACGCTGTATTATTAGGGTGACCTTACGCCCCGCGTTACGCTGTATTATTAGGGTGACTGTACGCCCCGGGTTATGCTGTATTATTAGGGTGAGCGTACGCCCCGGGTTATGCTGTATTATTAGGGCGACCGTACGTCCCAGGTTTACGCTGTATTATTAGAGTGACCGTACGTCCCGGGTTACGCTGTATTATTAGGGTGACCGTACGCCCCGAGTTACGCTGTATTATTAGGGTGACTGTACGTCCCACGTTATGCTGTATTATTAGGGCGACCGTACGTCCCAGGTTTACGCTGTATTATTAGAGTGACCGTACGTCCCGGGTTACGCTGTATTATTAGGGTGACCGTACGCCCCGAGTTACGCTGTATTATTAGGGTGACTGTACGTTCCACGTTATGCTGTATTATTAGGGTGACCGTACGCCCCGAGTTACGCTGTATTATTAGGGTGACTGTACATCCCACGTTATGCTGTATTATTAGGGTGACTGTACGCCCCGGGTTACGCTGTATTATTAGAGTGACCGTACGTCCCGGGTTACGCTGTATTATTAGGGTGACCGTACGTCCCGGGTTACGCTGTATTATTAGGGTTACCTTACGCCCCGAGTTACGGTGTATTATTAGGGTGACTGTACGTCCCACGTTATGCTGTATTATTAGGGTGACCATACGCCCCGCGTTATGCTGTATTGTTAGGGTGACCGTACGCCCCGGGTTACGCTGTATTATTAGGGTGACCGTATGTCCCGGGTTACGCTGTATTATTAAGGTGACCGTACGCCCCGGGTTACGCTGTATTATTAGGGTGACTGTACGTCTCACGTTCGCTGTATTATTACGGTGACTGTACGCCCCGGGTTACGCTGTATTATTAGGGTGACCGTATGTCCCGGGTTACGCTGTATTATTAGGATGACTGTACGTCCCGGGTTACGCTGTATTATTAGGGTGAGTGTACGCCCCGGGTTACGCTGTATTATTAGGGTGACCGTACGTCCCGGGTTACGCTGTATTATTAGGGTGACCGTATGTCCCGGGTTACGCTGTATTATTAGGGTGACTGTACGTCCCGGGTTACGCTGTATTATTAGGGTGACCGTACGCCCCGGGTTACGCTGTATTATTAGAGTGACCGTATGTCCCGGGTTACGCTGTATTATAAGGGTGACTGTACGCCCCGGGTTACGCTGTATTATTAGGGTGACCGTACGCCCCGGGTTACGCTGTATTATTAGGGTGACCGTACGCCCCGGGTTATGCTGTATTATTAGGGTGACCGTATGTCGCGGGTTATACTGTATTATTAGGGTGACTGTACGCCCCGGGTTATGCTGTATTATTAGGGTGACTGTACGCCCCGGGTTATGCTGTGTTATTTGGGTGACTGTACGCCCCGGGTTACGCTGTATTATTAGGGTGACCGTATGTCCCGGGTTACGCTGTATTATTAGAGTGACCGTACGCCCCGGGTTACGCTGTATTATTAGGGTGACCGTATGTCCCGGGTTATGCTGTATTATTAGGGTGACCGTACGCCCCGGGTTACGCTGTATTATTAGGGTGACTGAACGCCCCGGGTTACGCTGTATTATTAGGGTGACTGTAGGCCCCGGGTTACGCTGTATTATTAGGGTGACCGTATGTCCCACGTTATGCTGTATTATTAGGGTGACCGTATGTCCCACGTTATGCTGTATTATTAGGGTTACCTTACGCCCCGAGTTACGCTGTATTATTTGGGTGACTGTACGTCCCACGTTATGCTGTATTATTAGGGTGACCATACGCCCCGCTTTATGCTGTATTATTAGGGTGACCGTACGCCCCGGGTTACGCTGTATTATTAGGGTGACCGTACGTCCCGGGTTACGCTGTATTATTACGGTGACTGTACGCCCCGGGTTACGCTGTATTATTAGGGTGACCGTACGTCCCGGGTTACGCTGTATTATTAGGGTGACTGTACGTCCCGGGTTACGCTGTATTATTACGGTGACTGTACGCCCCGGGTTACGCTGTATTATTAGGGTGACCGTACGTCCCGGGTTACGCTGTATTAGGGTTACCGTATGGCCCGTGTTACGCTGTATTATTAGGGTGAGCGTACGCCCCGGGTTACGCTGTATTATTAGGGTGACCGTACGCCCCGGGTTACGCTGTATTATTAGGGTGACCGTATGTCCCGGGTTACGCTGTATTATTAGGGTGACGGTACGCCCCGGGTTACGCTGTATTATTAGGGTGACCGTACGTCTCACATTCGCTGTATTATTACGGTGACTGTACGCCCCGGGTTACGCTGTATTATTAGGGTGACCGTACGTCCCGGGTTACGCTGTATTATTAGGGTGACTGTACGTCCCGGGTTATGCTGTATTATTAGAGTGACCGTATGTCCCGGGTTATGCTGTATTATTAGGGTGACCGTATGTCCCGCGTTACGCTGTATTATTAGGGTGACCGTACGTCCCTGGGTTACGCTGTATTATTAGGGTAACTGTACGCCCCTGGTTACGCTGTATTATTAGGGTGACTGTATGTCCCGGGTTACGCTGTATTATTAAGGTGACCGTAAGCCCTGGGCTATGCTGTATTATTAGGGTGACCGCACGCCCCGGGTTACGCTGTATTATTAGGGTGACCGTATGTCCCGCGTTTCGCTGTATTATTAGGGTGACCGTACGCCCCGGGTTACGCTGTATTATAAGGGTGACCGTATGTCCCGCGTTACGCTGTATTATTAGGGTGACCGTACGCCCCGTGTTACGCTGTATTATTAGGGTGACTATACGTCTCACGTTACACTGTATTATTCGGGTGACTGTACGTCCCGGGTTACGCTGTATTATTACGGTGACCGTACGCCCGGGTTACGCTGTATTATTAGGGTGACCGTACGTCCCGGGTAATGCTGTATTATTAGGATGACTGTACGCCCCGGGTTACGCTGTATTATTAGGGTGACCGTAGGCTCCGGATTGCGCTGTATTATTAGGGTGACCGTACGTCCCGGGTTACGCTGTATTATTAGTGTTACCGTATGTCCCGGGTTACGCTGTATTATTTTGGTGACTGTACGCCCCGGGTTATGCTGTATTATTAGGGTGACTGTAAATCCCGGGTTATGCTATATTATTAGGGTGACTAAACGCCCCGGGTTACGCTGTATTATTAGGGTGACTGTACGCCCCGGGTTATGCTGTATTATTAGGGTGACTGTAAATCCCGGGTTACGCTGTATTATTAGGGTGACTGTATGTCCCGGGTTACGCTGTATTATTAGGGTGACTGTACGTCCCGGGTTACGCTGTATTATTAGGGTGACTGTAAATCCCGGGTTACGCTGTATTATTAGGGTGAGTGTACGCCCCGGGTTACGCTGTATTATTAGGGTGACCGTACGTCCCGGGTTACGCTGTATTATTAGGGTGACCGTATGTCCCGGGTTATGCTGTATTATTAGGGTGACTGTACGTCCCGGGTTACGCTGTATTATTAGGGTGACCGTACGCCCCGGGTTACGCTGTATTATTAGAGTGACCGTATGTCCCGGGTTACGCTGTATTATTAGGGTGACTGTACGCCCCGGGTTATGCTGTATTATTAGGGTGACCGTGCGTCCCGCTTTACGCTGTAGTATTAGGGTGACGGTGTGCCCTGTGTTACGCTGTATTATTAGGGTGACCGTACGCCCCGCGTTATGCTGTATTATTAGGGTGAGCGTACGCCCTGGGTTATGCTGTATTATTAGGGTGACCGTATGTCCCGGGTTATGCTGTATTATTAGGGTGACCTTACACCCCGGGTCATGTTGTATTATTAGGGTGACTGTACGTCCGGGTTACGCTGTATTATAAGGGTGACTGTATGCCCCGGGTTACGCTGTATTATTAGGGTGACCGTATGTCCCGGGTTACGCTGTATTATTAGGGTGAGCGTACGCCCCGGGATACGCTGTATTATTAGGGTGACCGTACGCCCCGGGTTACGCTGTATTATTAGGGTGACTGTATGTCCCGGGTTACGCTGTATTATTAGGGTGACCGTACGCCCCGGGTTACGCTGTATTATTAGGGTGACTGTATGTCCCGGGTTACGCTGTATTATTAGGGTGACCGTACGCCCCGGGTTACGCTGTATTATTAGGGTCACTGTACGCCCCGGGTTATGCTGTATTATTAGGGTGACCGTACGTCTCACGTTCGCTGTATTATTACGGTGACTGTACGCCCCGGGTTACGCTGTATTATTAGGGTGACCGTACGTCCAGGGTTACGCTGTATTATTAGGGTAAACCGTATGTCCCGTGTTACGCTGTATTATTAGGTAGACTGTACGCCCCGGGTTATGCTGTATTATTAGGGTGACTGTAAATCCCGGGTTACGCTGTATTATTAGGGTGACTGTATGTCCCGGGTTACGCTGTATTATTAGGATGACTGTACGTCCCGGGTTACGCTGTATTATTAGGGTGAGTGTACGCCCCGGTTACGCTGTATTATTAGGGTGACCGTACGTCCCGGGTTACGGTGTATTATTAGGGTGACCGTATGTCCCGGGTTATGCTGTATTATTAGGGTGACTGTACGTCCCGGGTTACGCTGTATTATTAGGGTGACCGTACGCCCCGGGTTACGCTGTATTATTAGAGTGACCGTATGTCCCGGGTTATGCTGTATTATTAGGGTGACTGTATGTCCCGGGTTATGCTGTATTATTAGGGTGACCGTATGTCCCGGGTTATGCTGTATTATTAGAGTGACCGTATGTCCCGGGTTACGCTGTATTATTAGGGTGACTGTACGCCCCGGGTTACGCTGTATTATTAGGGTGACCGTACGCCCCGGGTTACGCTGTATTATTAGGGTGACCGTACGTCCCAGGTTACGCTGTATTATTAGAGTGACCGTACGCCCCGGGTTACGCTGTATTATTAGGGTGACTGTATGTCCCGGGTTACGCTGTATTATTAGGGTGACTGTATGTCCCGGGTTATGATGTATTATTAGGGTGACCGTACGTCCCGGGTTATGCTGTATTATTAGGGTGAGCGTACGCCCCGGGTTATGCTGTATTATTAGGGTGACCGTACGCCCCGGGTTATGCTGTATTATTAGGGTGACCGTATGTCCCGGGTGACGCTGTATTATTAGGGTGACTGTACGTCCCGGGTTATGCTGTATTATTAGGGTGACTGTACGCCCGGGTTACGCTGTATAATTAGGATGACCGTACGTCCCGGGTTACGCTGTATTATTAGGGTGACCGTACGCCCCGGGTTACGCTGTATTATAAGGGTGACCGTACGCCGCGGGTTACGCTGTATTATTAGGGTGACCGTACGCCCCGGGTTATGCTGTATTATTAGGGTGACCGTATGTCCCGGGTTACACTGTATTATGAGGGTGACCGTACGCCCCGGGTTACGCTATATTATTAGGGTGAGTGTACGCCCCGGGTGACGCTGTATTATTAGGGTGACTGTACATCCCGGGTTATGCTGTATTATTAGGGTGACCGTATGTCCCGGGTTATGCTGTATTATTAGGGTGACTGTACGCCCCGGGTTACGCTGTATTATTAGGGTGACTGTATGCCCCGGTTTACGCTGTATTATTAGGGTGAGTGTACGCCCCGCGTTACGCTGTATTATTAGAGTGAGCGTACACCCCGGGTTACGCTGTATTATTAGGGTGACCGTATGTCCCGGGTTATGCTGTATTATTAGGGTGACTGTACGCCCCGGGTTACGCTGTATTATTAGGGTGAGTGTACGCCCCGCGTTACGCTGTATTATTAGAGTGAGCGTACGCCCCGGGTTATGCTGTATTATTAGGGTGAGCGTAAGCACCGGGTTACGCTGTATTATTAGGGTGACCGTACGCCCCGGGTTACGCTGTATTATTAGGGTGACTGAACGCCCCGGGTTACGCTGTATTATTAGGGTGACTGAACGCCCCGGGTTATGCTGTATTATTAGGGTGACCGTACGCCCCGGGTTACGCTGTATTATTAGGGTGACTGTACGCCCCGGGTTATGCTGTATTATTAGGGTGACCGTACGTCCCGGGTTACGCTGTATTATTAGGGTGACTGTACGTCCCGGGTTATGCTGTATTATTAGGGTGACCGTACGCCCCGGGTTATGCTGTATTATTAGGGTGACCGTATGTCCCACGTTATGCTGTATTATTAGGGTTACCTTACGCCCCGAGTTACGCTGTATTATTAGGGTGACTGTACGTCCCACGTTATGCTGTATTATTAGGGTGACCGTACGCCCCGGGTTACGCTGTATTATTTGGGTGACCGTATGTCCCGGGTTACGCTGTATTATTAGGGTGACCGTACGCCCCGGGTTACGCTGTATTATTAGGGTGACCGTACGCCCCGGGTTACGCTGTATTATTAGGGTGACCGTACGCCCCGGGTTACGCTGTATTATTAGGGTGACTGTATGTCCCGGGTTACGCTGTATTATTACGGTGACTGTACGCCCCGGGTTACGCTGTATTATTAGGGTGACCGTGCGTCCCGGGTTACGCTGTATTATTAGTGTGACCGTACGCCCCGGGTTACGCTGTATTATTAGGGTGACCGTACGCCCCGGGTTATGCTGTATTATTAGGGTGACCGTATGTCCCGGGTTATGCTGTATTATTAGGGTGACTGTACGCCCCGGGTTACGCTGTATTATTAGGGTGACTGTATGCCCCGGTTTACGCTGTATTATTAGGGTGACTGTATGCCCCGGTTTACGCTGTATTATTAGGGTGAGTGTACGCCCCGCGTTACGCTGTATTATTAGAGTGAGCGTACACCCCGGGTTACGCTGTATTATTAGGGTGACCGTATGTCCCGGGTTATGCTGTATTATTAGGGTGACTGTACGCCCCGGGTTACGCTGTATTATTAGGGTGAGTGTACGCCCCGCGTTACGCTGTATTATTAGAGTGAGCGTACGCCCCGGGTTATGCTGTATTATTAGGGTGAGCGTAAGCACCGGGTTACGCTGTATTATTAGGGTGACCGTACGCCCCGGGTTACGCTGTATTATTAGGGTGACTGAACGCCCCGGGTTACGCTGTATTATTAGGGTGACTGAACTCCCCGGGTTATGCTGTATTATTAGGGTGACCGTACGCCCCGGGTTACGCTGTATTATTAGGGTGACTGTACGCCCCGGGTTATGCTGTATTATTAGGGTGACCGTACGTCCCGGGTTACGCTGTATTATTAGGGTGACTGTACGTCCCGGGTTATGCTGTATTATTAGGGTGACCGTACGCCCCGGGTTATGCTGTATTATTAGGGTGACCGTATGTCCCACGTTATGCTGTATTATTAGGGTTACCTTACGCCCCGAGTTACGCTGTATTATTAGGGTGACTGTACGTCCCACGTTATGCTGTATTATTAGGGTGACCGTACGCCCCGGGTTACGCTGTATTATTTGGGTGACCGTATGTCCCGGGTTACGCTGTATTATTAGGGTGACCGTACGCCCCGGGTTACGCTGTATTATTAGGGTGACCGTACGCCCCGGGTTACGCTGTATTATTAGGGTGACCGTACGCCCCGGGTTACGCTGTATTATTAGGGTGACTGTATGGCCCGGGTTACGCTGTATTATTACGGTGACTGTACGCCCCGGGTTACGCTGTATTATTAGGGTGACCGTGCGTCCCGGGTTACGCTGTATTATTAGTGTGACCGTACGCCCCGGGTTACGCTGTATTATTAGGGTGACCGTACGCCCCGGGTTACGCTGTATTATTAGGGTGACCGTACGCCCCGCGTTACGCTGTATTATTAGGGTGACCGTACGACCCGGGTTACGCTGTATTATTAGGGTGACCGTATGTCCCGGGTTACGCTGTATTATTAGGGTGAGCGTACGCCCCGGGTTACGCTGTATAATTAGGGTGACTGTACGTCTCACGTTACGCTGTATTATTAGGGTGACTGTACGCCCCGGGTTACGCTGTATTATTAGGGTGACCGTATGTCCCGGGTTACGCTATATTATTAGGGTGACCGTACGCCCCGTGTTACGCTGTATTATTACGGTGAGCGTACGCCCCGGGTTACACTGTATTATTAGGGTGACTGTACGTCCCAGGTTACACTGTATTATTAGGGTGACTGTACGCCCCGGGTTACGATGGAATATTATTGGGGTGACCGTACGTCCTGGGTTATGCTGTATTATTAGGGTGACCGTATGTCCCGGGTTATGCTGTATTATTAGGGTGACCGTATGTCCCGGGTTACGCTGTATTATTAGGGTGAGCGTACGCCCCGGGTTACGCTGTATAATTAGGGTGACTGTACGTCTCACGTTACGCTGTATTATTAGGGTGACTGTACGCCCCGGGTTACGCTGTATTATTAGGGTGACCGTATGTCCCGGGTTACGCTATATTATTAGGGTGACCGTACGCCCCGTGTTACGCTGTATTATTACGGTGAGCGTACGCCCCGGGTTACACTGTATTATTAGGGTGACTGTACGTCCCAGGTTACACTGTATTATTAGGGTGACTGTACGCCCCGGGTTACGATGGAATATTATTGGGGTGACCGTACGTCCTGGGTTATGCTGTATTATTAGGGTGACCGTACGTCCCGGGTTACGCTGTATTATAAGGGTGACTGTACATCCTGGGTTACGCTGTATTATTAGGGTGACTGTACGTCCCATGTTATGCTGTATTATTAGGGTGACCATACGCCCCGCGTTATGCTGTATTATTAGGGTGACCGTACGCCCCGGGTTACGCTGTATTATTAGGGTGACCGTATGTCCCGGGTTACGCTGTATTATTAGGGTGAGCGTACACCCCGTGTTACGCTGTATTATTAGGGTGACCGTACGCCCCGGGTTACGCTGTATTATTAGGGTGACCGTATGTCCCGCGTTACGCTGTATTATTAGGGTGACCGTATGTCCCGGGTTACGCTGTATTATTAGGGTGACTGTACGCCCCGCGTTACGCTGTATTATTAGGGTGACTGTACGACCCGGGTTACGCTGTATTATTAGGGTGACCGTATGTCCCGGGTTACGCTGTATTATTAGGGTGAGCGTACGCCCCGGGTTACGCTGTATAATTAGGGTGACTGTACGTCTCACGTTACGCTGTATTATTAGGGTGACTGTACGCCCCGGGTTACGCTATATTATTAGGGTGACCGTATGTCCCGGGTTACGCTATATTATTAGGGTGACCGTACGCCCCGGGTTACGCTGTATTATTACGGTGAGCGTACGCCCCGGGTTACGCTGTATTATTAGGGTGACCGTACGCCCCGGGTTACGCTGTATTATTAGGGTGACCGTATGTCCCGGGTTACGCTGTATTATTAGGGTGACTGTACGCCCCGGGTTACACTGTATTATTAGGGTGACTGTATGTCCCGGGTTACGCTGTATTATTAGGGTGACCGTACGTCCTGAGTTATGCTGTATTATTACGGTGAGCGTACGCCCCGGGTTACGCTGTATTATTAGGGTGACCGTACGCCCCGGGTTACGCTGTATTATTAGGGTGACCGTATGTCCCGGGTTACGCTGTATTATTAGGGTGACTGTACGCCCCGGGTTACACTGTATTATTAGGGTGACTGTATGTCCCGGGTTACGCTGTATTATTAGGGTGACCGTACGTCCTGAGTTATGCTGTATTATAAGGGTGACCGTACGCCCCGGGTTACGCTGTATTATTAGGGTGACTGTACATCCCGGGTTACGCTGTATTATTAGGGTGACCGTATGTCCCGGGTTACGCTGTATTATTAGGGTGACCGTACGCTCCGGGTTACGCTGTATTATTAGGGTGACCGTATGTCCCGGGTTACGCTGTATTATTAGGGTGACCTTACGCCCCGGGTTACACTGTATTATTAGGGTGACCGTACGCCCCGGGTTACGCTGTATTATTAGGGTGACCGTACGCCCCGGCTTACGCTGTATTATTAGGGTGACTGTACGTCTCACATTTCGCTGTATTATTAGGGTGACTGTACGCCCCGGGTTACACTGTATTATTAGGGTGACTGTATGTCCCGGGTTACGCTGTATTATTAGGGTGACCGTACGTCCTGAGTTATGCTGTATTATTAGGGTGACCGTACGCCCCGGGTTACGCTGTATTATTAGGGTGACTGTACATCCCGGGTTACGCTGTATTATTAGGGTGACCGTATGTCCCGGGTTACGCTGTATTATTAGGGTGACCGTACGCTCCGGGTTACGCTGTATTATTAGGGTGACCGTATGTCCCGGGTTACGCTGTATTATTAGGGTGACCGTACGCCCCGGGTTACGCTGTATTATTAGGGTGACCGTATGTCCCGGGTTACGCTGTATTATTAGGGTGACTGTACGTCTCACGTTACGCTGTATTATTAGGGTGACTGTACGCCCCGGGTTATGCTGTATTATTAGGGTGACCGTACGCCCCGGGTTACGCTGTATTATTAGGGTGACCGTACGCCCCGGGTTACGCTGTATTATTAGGGTGACTGTACGTCCAGGGTTATGCTGTATTATTAGGGTGACCGTACGCCCCGCGTTACGCTGTATTATTAGGGTGACCGTACGCCCCGGGTTACGCTGTATTATTAGGGTGACTGTACGTCCCGGGTTATGCTGTATTATTAGGGTGACCGTATGCCCGGGGATATGCTGTATTATTAGGGTGACTGTACGTCCCGGGTTACGCTGTATTATTAGGGTGACCGTACGCCCCGGGTTATGCTGTATTATTAGGGTGACCGTACGCCCCGGGTTACGCTGTATTATTAGGGTGACCGTATGTCCCGGGTTATACTGTATTATTAGGGTGACCGTACGCCCCGGGTTACGCTGTATTATTAGGGTGACTGTACGCCCCGGGTTACGCTGTATTATTAGGGTGAGCGTACGCCGCGGGTTACGCTGTATTATTAGGGTGACCGTATGTCCCGGGTTATGCTGTATTATTAGGGTGACCGTACATCCCGGGTTACGCTGTATTATTAGGGTGACCGTACGTCACGAGTTACGCTGTATTATTAGGGTGACCGTACGCCCGGGGTTACGCTGTATTATTAGGGCGACCGTACGTCCCGGGTTACGCTGTATTATTAGGGTGACTGTACGCCCCGGGTTACGCTGTATTATTAGGGTGACTGTACGTCCCGGGTTACGCTGTATTATTAGGGTGACCGTACGCCCCGGGTTATGCTGTATTATTAGGGTGACCGTACGCCCCGGGTTACGCTGTATTATTAGGGTGAGCGTACGCCCCGGGTTATGCTGTATTATTAGGGTGACCGTACGTCCCGGTTTACGCTGTATTATTAGGGTAACCGTACGCCCCGGGTTACGCTGTATTATTAGGGTGACCGTATGTCCCGGGTTACGCTGTATTATTAGGGTGACCGTACGCCCCAGGTTACGCTGTATTATTAGGGTGACCGCACGCCCCGGGTTACGCTGTATTATTAGGGTGAGCGTACGCCCCAGGTTACGCTGTATTATTAGGGTGACCGAATGTCCCGGGTTACGCTGTATTATTAGGGTGAGCGTACGCCCCAGGTTACGCTGTATTATTAGGGTGACCGAATGTCCCGGGTTACGCTGTATTATTAGGGTGACCGTACGCCCCGGGTTACGCTGTATTATTAGGGTGACCATATGTCCCGGGTTATGCTGTATTATTAGGGTGACCGTACGCCCCGGGTTACGCTGTATTATTAGGGTGACCGAATGTCCCGGGTTACGCTGTATTATTAGGGTGACCGTACGCCCCGGGTTACGCTGTATTATTAGGGTGACCGAATGTCCCGGGTTATGCTGTATTATTAGGGTGACCGTACGCCCGGGGTTACGTTGTATTATTAGGGCAACCGTATGTCCCGGGTTACGCTGTATTATTAGGGTGACCGTACGCCCCGGGTTACGCTGTATTATTAGGGTGACCGTACGTCCCGGGTTACGCTGTATTATTAGGGTGACCGTACGTCCCGGGTTACGCTGTATTATTAGGGTGACCGTACGTCCTGGGTTATGCTGTATTATTAGGGTGACCGTACGCCCCGGGTTAAGCTGTATTATTAGGGTGACCGTACGTCCCGGGTTACGCTGTATTATTAGGGTGACCGTACGCCCCGGGTTACGCTGTATTATTAGGGTGACTGTACGCCCCGGGTTACGCTGTATTATTAGGGTGACTGTACGTCCCAGGTTACGCTGTATTATTAGGATGACCTTACGCCCCGGGTTGTGCTGTATTATTAGGGTGAGCGTACGCCCCGGGTTATGCTGTATTATTAGGGTCACTGTACGCCCCGGGTTACGCTGTATTATTAGGGTGACCGAATGTCCCGGGTTATGCTGTATTATTAGGGTGACCGTACGCCCCGGGTTATGGTGTATTATTAGGGTGACCGTACGTCCCGGGTTATGCTGTATTATTAGGGTGACCGTACGCCCGGGTTACGCTGTATTATTAGGGTGACCGTATGTCCCGGGTTATGCTGTATTATTAGGGTGACTGTACGCCCCGGGCTACGCTGTATTATTAGGGTGACTGTATGTCCCGGGTTATGCTGTATTATTAGGGTGACCGTACGCCCGGGTTACGCTGTATTATTAGGGTGACCGAATGTCCCGGGTTACGCTGTATTATTAGGGTGACTGTACTCCCCGGGTTACGCTGTATTATTAGGGTGACCGTATGTCCCGGGTTACGCTGTATTATTAGGGTGACTGTACGCCCCGGGTTACGCTGTATTATTAGGGTGACCGTACGTCCCGGGTTATGCTGTATTATTAGGGTGACCGTATGTCCCGGGTTACGCTGTATTATTAGGGTGACCGTACGTCCCGGGTTACGCTGTATTATTAGGGTGACCGTACAGTACGTCCCGGGTTACGCTGTATTATTAGGGTGACCGTACGTCCCGCGTTACGCTGTATTATTAGGGTGACCGTATGTCCCGGGTTATGCTGTATTATTAGGGTGACTGTACGCCCAGGGTTACGCTGTATTATTAGGGTGACCGTACGTCCCGGGTTATGCTGTATTATTAGGGTGACCGTATGTCCCGGGTTACGCTGTATTATTAAGGTGAGCGTACGCCCCGGGTTACGCTGTATTATTAGGGTGACCGTACGTCCTGGGTTATGCTGTATTATTAGGGTGACCATACGCCCCGGGTTACGCTGTATTATTAGGGTGACCGTACGTCACGGGTTACGCTGTATTATTAGGGTGACCGTACGCCCCGGGTTGTGCTGTATTATTAGGGTGACTGTACGTCCCGGGTTGTGCTGTATTATTAGGGTGACCGTATGTCCCGGGTTACGCTGTATTATTAGGGTGACTGTACGTCCTGGGTTACGCTGTATTATTAGGGTGACCGTACGCCCCGGGTTACTCTGTATTATTAGGGTGACCTTACGCCCCGGGTTGTGCTGTATTATTAGGGTGACTGTACGTCCCGGGTTGTGCTGTATTATTAGGGTGACCGTATGTCCCGGGTTACGCTGTATTATTAGGGTGACTGTACGTCCTGGGTTACGCTGTATTATTAGGGTGACCGTACGCCCCGGGTTATGCTGTATTATTAGGGTGACCGTACGTCCCGCGTTACGCTTTATTATTAGGGTGACTGTACGCCCCGGGTTACGCTGTATTATTAGGGTGACTGTACGTCCCGGGTTACGCTGTATTATTAGGGTGACTGTACGTCCCGGGTTACGCTGTATTATTAGGGTGACTGTACGTCCCGCGTTACGCTGTATTATTAGGGTGACTGTACGCCCCGGGTTACGCTGTATTATTAGGGTGACTGTACGCCCCGGGTTACACTGTATTATTAGGGTGACTGTACGTCCCGGGTTATGCTGTATTATTAGGGTGACCGTACGCCCCGGGTTACGCTGTATTATTAGGATGACCGCACGCCCCGGGTTACGCTGTATTATTAGGGTGACCGTACGCCCCGTGTTATGCTGTATTATTAGGGTGACTGTACGTCCTGGGTTACGCTGTATTATTAGGGTGACTGTACGTCCTGGGTTACGCTGTATTATTAGGGTGACCGTACGCCCCGGGTTACGCTGTATTATTAGGGTGACTGTACGTCCTGGGTTACGCTGTATTATTAGGGTGACCGTACGCCCCGGGTTACTCTGTATTATTAGGGTGACCTTACGCCCCGGGTTGTGCTGTATTATTAGGGTGACTGTACGTCCCGGGTTGTGCTGTATTATTAGGGTGACCGTATGTCCCGGGTTACGCTGTATTATTAGGGTGACTGTACGTCCTGGGTTACGCTGTATTATTAGGGTGACCGTACGCCCCGGGTTATGCTGTATTATTAGGGTGACCGTACGTCCCGCGTTACGCTTTATTATTAGGGTGACTGTACGCCCCGGGTTACGCTGTATTATTAGGGTGACTGTACGTCCCGGGTTACGCTGTATTATTAGGGTGACTGTACGTCCCGGGTTACGCTGTATTATTAGGGTGACTGTACGTCCCGCGTTACGCTGTATTATTAGGGTGACTGTACGCCCCGGGTTACGCTGTATTATTAGGGTGACTGTACGCCCCGGGTTACACTGTATTATTAGGGTGACTGTACGTCCCGGGTTATGCTGTATTATTAGGGTGACCGTACGCCCCGGGTTACGCTGTATTATTAGGATGACCGCACGCCCCGGGTTACGCTGTATTATTAGGGTGACCGTACGCCCCGTGTTATGCTGTATTATTAGGGTGACTGTACGTCCTGGGTTACGCTGTATTATTAGGGTGACCGTACGTCCTGGGTTACGCTGTATTATTAGGGTGACCGTACGCCCCGGGTTATGCTGTATTATTAGGGTGACCGTACGCCCCGGGTTATGCTGTATTATTAGGGTGACCGTACGTCCTGGGTTACGCTGTATTATTAGGGTGACCGTACGTCACGGGTTATGCTGTATTATTAGGGTGACCGTACTCCCCGGATTTTGCTGTATTATTAGGGTGACTGTACGTCCTGGGTTACGCTGTATTATTGGGGTGACCGTACGTCCCGGGTTACGCTGTATTATTAGGGTGACCGTACTCCCCGGGTTATGCTGTATTATTAGGGTGACCGTACGCCCCGGGTTACGCTGTATTATTAGGGTGACCGTACGCCCCGGGTTATGCTGTATTATTAGGGTGACTGTACGTCCTGGGTTACGCTGTATTATTAGGGTGACCGTACGTCCCGGGTTATGCTGTATTATTAGGGTGACTGTACATCCCGGGTTACGCTGTATTATTAGGGTGACCGTACGTCCCGCGTTACGCTTTATTATTAGGGTGACTGTACGCCCCGGGTTACGCTGTATTATTAGGCTGACTGTATGTCCCGGGTTATGCTGTATTATTAGGGTGACCGTATGTCCCGGGTGACGCTGTATTATTAGGGTGACTGTATGTCCCGGGTTACGCTGTATTATTAGGGTGACTGTACGCCCCGGGTTACGCTGTATTATTAGGGTGACCGTACGCCCCGGATTACGCTGTATTATTAGGGTGACTGTACGCCCCGGGTTACGCTGTATTATTAGGGTGACCGTACGCCCCAGGTTACGCTGTATTATTATTGTGACTGTACGCCCCGGGTTACGCTGTATTATTAGGGTGACTGTACGTCCCAGGTTACGCTGTATTATTAGGGTGACCGTACGCCCCGGGTTATGCTGTATTATTAGGGTGACCGTACGTCCCGGGTTACGCTGTATTATTAGAGTGACCGTATGTCCCGGGTTACGCTGTATTATTAGGGTGACCATACGCCCCGGGTTACGCTGTATTATTAGGGTGACCGTATGTCCCAGGTGACGCTGTATTATTAGGGTGACTGTATGTCCCGGGTTACGCTGTATTATTAGGGTGACTGTACGCCCCGGGTTACGCTGTATTATTAGGGTGACCGTACGCCCTGGGTTACGCTGTATTATTAGGGTGACCGTACGCCCCGGGTTACGCTGTATTATTAGGGTGACCGTACGCCCCGGGTTACGCTGTATTATTAGGGTGACCGTACGCTCCGGGTTACGCTGTATTATTAGGGTGACCGTACGTCTCACGTTACGCTGTATTATTAGGGTGACTGTACGTCCCGGGTTACGCTGTATTATTAGGGTGACCGTGCGTCCCGGGTTACGCTGTATTATTAGTGTGACCGTACGCCCCGGGTTACGCTGTATTATTAGGGTGACCGTATGTCCCGGGTTATGCTGTATTATTATGGTGACCGTACGCCCCGGGTTACGCTGTATTATTAGGGTGACCGTACGCCCCGGGTTACGCTGTATTATTAGGGTGACCGTACGCCCCGGGTTACGCTGTATTATTAGGGTGACAGTACGTCCCGGGTTACGCTGTATTATTAGGGTGACCGTACACCCCGGGTTATGCTGTATTATTAGGGTGACCGTACGCCCCGGGTTACGCTGTATTATTAGGGTGACCGTACGCCCCGGGTTACGCTGTATTATTAGGGTGACCGTACGCCCCGGGTTACGCTGTATTATTAGGGTGACCGTACGTCCCGGGTTACGCTGTATTATTAGGGTGACCGTACGCCCCGGGTTACGCTGTATTATTAGGGTGACCGTACGCCCCGGGTTACGCTGTATTATTAGGGTGACCGTACGCCCCGGGTTACGCTATATTATTAGGGTGACTGTACGCTCCGGGTTATGCTGTATTATTAGGGTGTCTGTACACCCCGGGTTACGCTGTATTATTAGGGTGACCGTACGCCCCGGGTTACGCTATATTATTAGGGTGACTGTACGCTCCGGGTTATGCTGTATTATTAGGGTGTCTGTACACCCCGGGTTACGCTGTATTATTAGGGTGACCGTACGCTCCGGGTTATGCTGTATTATTAGGGTGTCTGTACACCCCGGGTTACGCTGTATTATTAGGGTGACCGTACGCCGCGTGTTACGCTGTATTATTAGGGTGACCGTACGCTCCGGGTTATGCTGTATTATTAGGGTGACCGTACGTCCCGGGTTACGCTGTATTATTAGGGTGACCGTACGCCCCGGGTTACGCTGTATTATTAGGGTGACCGTACGCCCCGGGTTACGCTGTATTATTAGGGTGACCGTACGTCCCGGGTTACGCTGTATTATTAGGGTGACCGTACGCCCCGGGTTACGCTGTATTATTAGGGTGACCGTACGCCCCGGGTTATGCTGTATTATTAGGGTGACCGTACGCCCCGGGTTACGCTGTATTATTAGAGAGACCGTACGTCCCGGGTTACGCTGTATTATTAGGGTGACCGTACGCCCCGGGTTACGCTGTATTATTAGGGTGACCGTACGCCCCGGGTTACGCTGTATTATTAGGGTGACCGTACGCCCCGGGTTACGCTGTATTATTAGGGTGACCGTACACACCGGGTTACGCTATATTATTAGGGTGACTGCACGCTCCGGGTTATGCTGTATTATTAGGGTGTCTGTACACCCCGGGTTACGCTGTATTATTAGGGTGACCGTACGCTCCGGGTTATGCTGTATTATTAGGGTGTCTGTACACCCCGGGTTACGCTGTATTATTAGGGTGACCGTACGCCGCGTGTTACGCTGTATTATTAGGGTGACCGTACGCTCCGGGTTATGCTGTATTATTAGGGTGTCTGTACACCGCGGGTTACGCTGTATTATTAGGGTGACCGTACGCCGCGGGTTACGCTGTATTATTAGGGTGACCGTACGCCGCGGGTTACGCTGTATTATTAGGGTGACTGTACGTCCCGGGTTACGCTGTATTATTAGGGTGACCGTACGCCCCGGGTTACGCTGTATTATTAGGGTGACCGTACGCCCCGGGTTACGCTGTATTATTAGGGTGACCGTACGCCCCGGGTTACGCTGTATTATTAGGGTGACCGTACGTCCCGGGTTACGCTGTATTATTAGGGTGACCGTACGTCCCGGGTTACGCTGTATTATTAGGGTGACTGTATGTCCCGGGTTACGCTGTATTATTAGGGTGACCGTACGCCCCGGGTTACGCTGTATTATTAGGGTGACTGTATGTCCCAGGGTATGCTGTATTATTAGGGTTGAGCGTACGCCCCGGGTTACGCTGTATTATTAGGGTGACCGTACGCCCCGGGTTATGCTGTATTATTAGGGTGACTGTATGCCCCGGGTTACGCTGTATTATTAGGGTGACCGTACGTCCCGGGTTACGCTGTATTATTAGGGTGACCGTATGTCCCGGGTTATGCTGTATTATTAGGGTGACTGTACGCCCCGGGTTATGCTGTATTATTAGGGTGACCGTACGCCCCGGGTTACGCTGTATTATTAGGGTGACCGTATGTCCCGGGTTATGCTGTATTATTAGGGTGAGCGTACGCCCCGGGTTACGCTGTATTATTAGGGTGACCGTACGCCCCGGGTTATGCTGTATTATTAGGGTGACTGTACGCCCCGGGTTACGCTGTATTATTAGGGTGACCGTACGTCCCGGGTTACGCTGTATTATTAGGGTGACCGTATGTCCCGGGTTATGCTGTATTATTAGGGTGACTGTACGCCCCGGGTTATGCTGTATTATTAGGGTGACCGTACGCCCCGGGTTACGCTGTATTATTAGGGTGACCGTATGTCCCGGGTTATGCTGTATTATTAGGGTGAGCGTACGCCCCGGGTTACGCTGTATTATTAGGGTGACTGTATGTCCCAGGGTATGCTGTATTATTAGGGTGAGCGTACGCCCCGGGTTACGCTGTATTATTAGGGTGACCGTACGCCCCGGGTTACGCTATATTATTAGGGTGACCGTACGCCCCGTGTTATGCTGTATTATTAGGGCGACCGTATGTCCTGGGTTATGCTGTATTATTAGGGTGACCGTACGTCCCGGGTTACGCTGTATTATTAGGGTGACCGTACGCCCCGGGTTATGCTGTATTATTAGGGTGACTGTACGCCCCGGGTTATGCTGTATTATTAGGGTGACTGTACGCCCCGGGTTACGCTGTATTATTAGGGTGACTGTACGCCCCGGGTTACGCTGTATTATTAGGGTGACTGTACGCTCTGGGTTATGCTGTATTATTAGGGTGAGCGTACGTCCCGGGTTACGCTGTATTATTAAGGTGAGCGTACGCCCCGGGTTACGCTGTATTATTAGGGTGACCGTACGTCCTGGGTTATGCTGTATTATTAGGGTGACCATACGCCCCGGGTTACGCTGTATTATTAGGGTGACCGTACGTCACGGGTTACGCTGTATTATTAGGGTGACCGTACGCCCCGGGTTGTGCTGTATTATTAGGGTGACTGTACGTCCCGGGTTGTGCTGTATTATTAGGGTGACCGTATGTCCCGGGTTACGCTGTATTATTAGGGTGACCGTACGTCCTGGGTTACGCTGTATTATTAGGGTGACCGTACGCCCCGGGTTATGCTGTATTATTAGGGTGACCGTACGCCCCGGGTTATGCTGTATTATTAGGGTGACCGTACGTCCTGGGTTACGCTGTATTATTAGGGTGACCGTACGTCACGGGTTATGCTGTATTATTAGGGTGACCGTACTCCCCGGATTATGCTGTATTATTAGGGTGACTGTACGTCCTGGGTTACGCTGTATTATTAGGGTGACCGTACGTCCCGGGTTACGCTGTATTATTAGGGTGACCGTACTCCCCGGGTTATGCTGTATTATTAGGGTGACCGTACGCCCCGGGTTACGCTGTATTATTAGGGTGACCGTACGCCCCGGGTTATGCTGTATTATTAGGGTGACTGTACGTCCTGGGTTACGCTGTATTATTAGGGTGACCGTACGTCCCGGGTTATGCTGTATTATTAGGGTGACTGTACATCCCGGGTTACGCTGTATTATTAGGGTGACCGTACGTCCCGCGTTACGCTTTATTATTCGGGTGACTGTACGCCCCGGGTTACGCTGTATTATTAGGGTGACTGTACGCCCCGGGTTACGCTGTATTATTAGGGTGACTGTACGCCCCGGGTTACGCTGTATTATTAGGGTGACCGTATGTCCTGGGTTATGCTGTATTATTAGGGTGACTGTACGCCCCGGGTTACGCTGTATTATTAGGGTGACCGTACGCCCCGTGTTATGCTGTATTATTAGGGTGACCGTACGCCCCGGGTTATGCTGTATTATTAGGGTGACCGTACGTCCTGGGTTACGCTGTATTATTAGGGTGACTGTACGTCCCGGGTTACGCTGTATTATTAGGGTGACTGTACGTCCCGCGTTACGCTGTATTATTAGGGTGACTGTACGCCCCGGGTTACGCTGTATTATTAGGGTGACTGTACGCCCCGGGTTACACTGTATTATTAGGGTGACTGTACGTCCCGGGTTATGCTGTATTATTAGGGTGACCGTACGCCCCGGGTTACGCTGTATTATTAGGATGACCGCACGCCCCGGGTTACGCTGTATTATTAGGGTGACCGTACGCCCCGTGTTATGCTGTATTATTAGGGTGACTGTACGTCCTGGGTTACGCTGTATTATTAGGGTGACCGTACGTCCTGGGTTACGCTGTATTATTAGGGTGACCGTACGCCCCGGGTTATGCTGTATTATTAGGGTGACCGTATGCCCCGGGTTATGCTGTATTATTAGGGTGACCGTACGTCCTGGGTTACGCTGTATTATTAGGGTGACCGTACGTCACGGGTTATGCTGTATTATTAGGGTGACCGTACTCCCCGGATTATGCTGTATTATTAGGGTGACTGTACGTCCTGGGTTACGCTGTATTATTAGGGTGACCGTACGTCCCGGGTTACGCTGTATTATTAGGGTGACCGTACTCCCCGGGTTATGCTGTATTATTAGGGTGACCGTACGCCCCGGGTTACGCTGTATTATTAGGGTGACCGTACGCCCCGGGTTATGCTGTATTATTAGGGTGACTGTACATCCTGGGTTACGCTGTATTATTAGGGTGACCGTACGTCCCGGGTTATGCTGTATTATTAGGGTGACTGTACATCCCGGGTTACGCTGTATTATTAGGGTGACCGTACGTCCCGCGTTACGCTTTATTATTCGGGTGACTGTACGCCCCGGGTTACGCTGTATTATTAGGGTGACTGTACGCCCCGGGTTACGCTGTATTATTAGGGTGACTGTACGCCCCGGGTTACGCTGTATTATTAGGGTGACCGTATGTCCTGGGTTATGCTGTATTATTAGGGTGACTGTACGCCCCGGGTTACGCTGTATTATTAGGGTGACTGTACGCCCCGGGTTACGCTGTATTATTAGGGTGACTGTACGCCCCGGGTTACACTGTATTATTAGGGTGACTGTACGTCCCGGGTTATGCTGTATTATTAGGGTGACCGTACGCCCCGGGTTACGCTGTATTATTAGGATGACCGCACGCCCCGGGTTACGCTGTATTATTAGGGTGACTGTACGTCCTGGGTTACGCTGTATTATTAGGGTGACCGTACGCCCCGGGTTATGCTGTATTATTAGGGTGACCGTACGTCCCACGTTACGCTTTATTATTAGGGTGACTGTACGCCCCGGGTTACGCTGTATTATTAGGGTGACTGTACGTCCCGGGTTACGCTGTATTATTAGGGTGACTGTACGTCCCGGGTTACGCTGTATTATTAGGGTGACTGTACGTCCCGCGTTACGCTGTATTATTAGGATGACTGTACGCCCCGGGTTACGCTGTATTATTAGGGTGACTGTACGCCCCGGGTTACACTGTATTATTAGGGTGACTGTACGTCCCGGGTTATGCTGTATTATTAGGGTGACCGTACGCCCCGGGTTACGCTGTATTATTAGGATGACCGCACGCCCCGGGTTACGCTGTATTATTAGGGTGACCGTACGCCCCGTGTTATGCTGTATTATTAGGGTGACTGTACGTCCTGGGTTACGCTGTATTATTAGGGTGACCGTACGTCCTGGGTTACGCTGTATTATTAGGGTGACCGTACGCCCCGGGTTATGCTGTATTATTAGGGTGACCGTACGCCCCGGGTTATGCTGTATTATTAGGGTGACCGTACGTCCTGGGTTACGCTGTATTATTAGGGTGACCGTACGTCACGGGTTATGCTGTATTATTAGGGTGACCGTACTCCCCGGATTATGCTGTATTATTAGGGTGACTGTACGTCCTGGGTTACGCTGTATTATTAGGGTGACCGTACGTCCCGGGTTACGCTGTATTATTAGGGTGACCGTACTCCCCGGGTTATGCTGTATTATTAGGGTGACCGTACGCCCCGGGTTACGCTGTATTATTAGGGTGACCGTACGCCCCGGGTTATGCTGTATTATTAGGGTGACTGTACGTCCTGGGTTACGCTGTATTATTAGGGTGACCGTACGTCCCGGGTTATGCTGTATTATTAGGGTGACTGTACATCCCGGGTTACGCTGTATTATTAGGGTGACCGTACGTCCCGCGTTACGCTTTATTATTCGGGTGACTGTACGCCCCGGGTTACGCTGTATTATTAGGGTGACTGTACGCCCCGGGTTACGCTGTATTATTAGGGTGACTGTACGCCCCGGGTTACGCTGTATTATTAGGGTGACCGTATGTCCTGGGTTATGCTGTATTATTAGGGTGACTGTACGCCCCGGGTTACGCTGTATTATTAGGGTGACCGTACGCCCCGTGTTATGCTGTATTATTAGGGTGACCGTACGCCCCGGGTTATGCTGTATTATTAGGGTGACCGTACGTCCTGGGTTACGCTGTATTATTAGGGTGACCGTACGCCCCGTGTTATGCTGTATTATTAGGGTGACCGTACGCCCCGTGTTATGCTGTATTATTAGGGTGACCGTACGTCCCGGGTTACGCTGTATTATTAGGGTGACCGTACGCCCCGGGTTACGCTGTATTATTAGGGTGACCGTACGCCCCGGGTTATGCTGTATTATTAGGGTGAGCGTACGCCCCGGGTTATGCTGTATTATTAGGGTGACTGTACGCCCCGGGTTATGCTGTATTATTAGGGTGACCGTACGCCCCGGGTTACGCTGTATTATTAGGGTGACCGTACGCTCCGGGTTACGCTGTATTATTAGGGTGACCGTACGTCTCACGTTACGCTGTATTATTAGGGTGACTGTACGTCCCGGGTTACGCTGTATTATTAGGGTGACCGTGCGTCCCGGGTTACGCTGTATTATTAGTGTGACCGTACGCCCCGGGTTACGCTGTATTATTAGGGTGACCGTACGCCCCGGGTTACGCTGTATTATTAGGGTGACTGTACGCCCCGGGTTATGCTGTATTATTAGGGTGACCGTATGCCCCGGGTTATGCTGTATTATTAGGGTGACCGTATGCCCCGGGTTACGCTGTATTATTAGGGTAACCGTACGCCCCGGGTTACGCTGTATTATTAGGGTGACTGTAAATCCCGGGTTATGCTGTATTATTAGGGTGACCGTATGCCCCGGGTTATGCTGTATTATTAGGGTAACCGTACGCCCCGGGTTACGCTGTATTATTAGGGTGACTGTACGCCCGTGTTACGCTGTATTATTAGGGTGACCGTATGTCCCGGGTTACGCTGTATTATTAGGGTGACCGAATGTCCCGGGATATGCTGTATTATTAGGGTGACTGTACGCCCCGGGTTACGCTGTATTATTAGGGTGAGCTTACGCCCCGGGTTACGCTGTATTATTAGGGTGACCGTATGTCCCGGGTTATGCTGTATTATTATGGTGACCGTATGCCCCGGGTTACGCTGTATTATTAGGGTGACCGTATGCCCCGGGTTATGCTGTATTATTAGGGTGACCGTACGCCCCGGGTTATGCTGTATTATTAGGGTGACCGTATGCCCCGGGTTATGCTGTATTATTAGGGTGACCGTACGCCCCGGGTTATGCTGTATTATTAGGGTGACCGTACGCCCCGGGTTATGCTGTATTATTAGGGTGACCGTACGCCCCGGGTTATGCTGTATTATTAGGGTGACCGTACGCCCCGGGTTACGCTGTATTATTAGGGTGACCGTACGCTCCGGGTTATGCTGTATTATTAGGGTGACCGTACGTCCCGGGTTACGCTATATTATTAGGGTGACCGTACGCCCCGGGTTACGCTGTATTATTAGGGTGACCGTGCGTCCCGTGTTACGCTGTATTATTAGGATTACCGTACGCTACGGGTTATGCTGTATTATTAGGGTGTCTGTACACCCCGGGTTACGCTGTATTATTAGGGTGACCGTACGCTCCGGGTTATGCTGTATTATTAGGGTGACCATACGTCCCGGGTTACGCTGTAGTATTAGGGTATCTGTACACCCCGGGTTATGCTGTATTATTAGGGTGAGCGTACGCCCCGGGTTACGCTGTATTATTAGGGTGACCGTACGCCGCGGGTTACGCTGTATTATTAGGGTGACCGTACGTCCCGGGTTACGCTGTATTATTAGGGTGACCGTACGCCGCGGGTTACGCTGTATTATTAGGGTGACCGTACGCCGCGGGTTACGCTGTATTATTAGGGTGACTGTACGTCCCGGGTTACACTGTATTATTAAGGTGACTGTACGCCCCGGGTTATGCTGTATTATTAGGGTGACCGTATGTCCCGGGTTACGCTGTATTATTAGGGTGAGCGTACGCCCCGGGTTATGCTGTATTATTAGGGTGACTGTACGCCCCGGGTTATGCTGTATTATTAGGGTGACCGTACGCCCCGGGTTACGCTGTATTATTAGGGTGACCGTACGCTCCGGGTTACGCTGTATTATTAGGGTGACCGTACGTCTCACGTTACGCTGTATTATTAGGGTGACTGTACGTCCCGGGTTACGCTGTATTATTAGGGTGACCGTGCGTCCCGGGTTACGCTGTATTATTAGTGTGACCGTACGCCCCGGGTTACGCTGTATTATTAGGGTGACCGTACGCCCCGGGTTACGCTGTATTATTAGGGTGACTGTACGCCCCGGGTTATGCTGTATTATTAGGGTGACCGTATGCCCCGGGTTATGCTGTATTATTAGGGTGACCGTATGCCCCGGGTTACGCTGTATTATTAGGGTAACCGTACGCCCCGGGTTACGCTGTATTATTAGGGTAACCGTACGCCCCGGGTTACGCTGTATTATTAGGGTGACTGTACGCCCGTGTTACGCTGTATTATTAGGGTGACCGTATGTCCCGGGTTACGCTGTATTATTAGGGTGACCGAATGTCCCGGGATATGCTGTATTATTAGGGTGACTGTACGCCCCGGGTTACGCTGTATTATTAGGGTGAGCGTACGCCCCGGGTTACGCTGTATTATTAGGGTGACCGTATGTCCCGGGTTATGCTGTATTATTATGGTGACCGTATGCCCCGGGTTACGCTGTATTATTAGGGTGACCGTATGCCCCGGGTTATGCTGTATTATTAGGGTGACCGTACGCCCCGGGTTATGCTGTATTATTAGGGTGACCGTATGCCCCGGGTTATGCTGTATTATTAGGGTGACCGTACGCCCCGGGTTATGCTGTATTATTAGGGTGACCGTACGCCCCGGGTTATGCTGTATTATTAGGGTGACCGTACGCCCCGGGTTATGCTGTATTATTAGGGTGACCGTACGCCCCGGGTTACGCTGTATTATTAGGGTGACCGTACGCTCCGGGTTATGCTGTATTATTAGGGTGACCGTACGTCCCGGGTTACGCTATATTATTAGGGTGACCGTACGCCCCGGGTTACGCTGTATTATTAGGGTGACCGTGCGTCCCGTGTTACGCTGTATTATTAGGATGACCGTACGCTACGGGTTATGCTGTATTATTAGGGTGTCTGTACACCCCGGGTTACGCTGTATTATTAGGGTGACCGTACGCTCCGGGTTATGCTGTATTATTAGGGTGACCATACGTCCCGGGTTACGCTGTAGTATTAGGGTATCTGTACACCCCGGGTTATGCTGTATTATTAGGGTGAGCGTACGCCCCGGGTTACGCTGTATTATTAGGGTGACCGTACGCCGCGGGTTACGCTATATTATTAGGGTGACCGTACGCCCCGGGTTACGCTGTATTATTAGGGTGACCGTGCGTCCCGTGTTACGCTGTATTATTAGGATGACCGTACGCTACGGGTTATGCTGTATTATTAGGGTGTCTGTACACCCCGGGTTACGCTGTATTATTAGGGTGACCGTACGCTCCGGGTTATGCTGTATTATTAGGGTGACCATACGTCCCGGGTTACGCTGTAGTATTAGGGTATCTGTACACCCCGGGTTATGCTGTATTATTAGGGTGAGCGTACGCCCCGGGTTACGCTGTATTATTAGGGTGACCGTACGCCGCGGGTTACGCTGTATTATTAGGGTGACCGTACGTCCCGGGTTACGCTGTATTATTAGGGTGACCGTACGCCGCGGGTTACGCTGTATTATTAGGGTGACCGTACGCCGCGGGTTACGCTGTATTATTAGGGTGACTGTACGTCCCGGGTTACACTGTATTATTAAGGTGACTGTACGCCCCGGGTTATGCTGTATTATTAGGGTGACCGTATGTCCCGGGTTACGCTGTATTATTAGGGTGAGCGTACGCCCCGGGTTATGCTGTATTATTAGGGTGACTGTACGCCCCGGGTTATGCTGTATTATTAGGGTGACCGTACGCCCCGGGTTACGCTGTATTATTAGGGTGACCGTACGCTCCGGGTTACGCTGTATTATTAGGGTGACCGTACGTCTCACGTTACGCTGTATTATTAGGGTGACTGTACGTCCCGGGTTACGCTGTATTATTAGGGTGACCGTGCGTCCCGGGTTACGCTGTATTATTAGTGTGACCGTACGCCCCGGGTTACGCTGTATTATTAGGGTGACCGTACGCCCCGGGTTACGCTGTATTATTAGGGTGACTGTACGCCCCGGGTTATGCTGTATTATTAGGGTGACCGTATGCCCCGGGTTATGCTGTATTATTAGGGTGACCGTATGCCCCGGGTTACGCTGTATTATTAGGGTAACCGTACGCCCCGGGTTACGCTGTATTATTAGGGTGACTGTAAATCCCGGGTTATGCTGTATTATTAGGGTGACCGTATGCCCCGGGTTATGCTGTATTATTAGGGTAACCGTACGCCCCGGGTTACGCTGTATTATTAGGGTGACTGTACGCCCGTGTTACGCTGTATTATTAGGGTGACCGTATGTCCCGGGTTACGCTGTATTATTAGGGTGACCGAATGTCCCGGGATATGCTGTATTATTAGGGTGACTGTACGCCCCGGGTTACGCTGTATTATTAGGGTGAGCGTACGCCCCGGGTTACGCTGTATTATTAGGGTGACCGTATGTCCCGGGTTATGCTGTATTATTATGGTGACCGTATGCCCCGGGTTACGCTGTATTATTAGGGTGACCGTATGCCCCGGGTTATGCTGTATTATTAGGGTGACCGTACGCCCCGGGTTATGCTGTATTATTAGGGTGACCGTATGCCCCGGGTTATGCTGTATTATTAGGGTGACCGTACGCCCCGGGTTATGCTGTATTATTAGGGTGACCGTACGCCCCGGGTTATGCTGTATTATTAGGGTGACCGTACGCCCCGGGTTATGCTGTATTATTAGGGTGACCGTACGCCCCGGGTTACGCTGTATTATTAGGGTGACCGTACGCTCCGGGTTATGCTGTATTATTAGGGTGACCGTACGTCCCGGGTTACGCTATATTATTAGGGTGACCGTACGCCCCGGGTTACGCTGTATTATTAGGGTGACCGTGCGTCCCGTGTTACGCTGTATTATTAGGATGACCGTACGCTACGGGTTATGCTGTATTATTAGGGTGTCTGTACACCCCGGGTTACGCTGTATTATTAGGGTGACCGTACGCTCCGGGTTATGCTGTATTATTAGGGTGACCATACGTCCCGGGTTACGCTGTAGTATTAGGGTATCTGTACACCCCGGGTTATGCTGTATTATTAGGGTGAGCGTACGCCCCGGGTTACGCTGTATTATTAGGGTGACCGTACGCCGCGGGTTACGCTGTATTATTAGGGTGACCGTACGTCCCGGGTTACGCTGTATTATTAGGGTGACCGTACGCCGCGGGTTACGCTGTATTATTAGGGTGACCGTACGCCGCGGGTTACGCTGTATTATTAGGGTGACTGTACGTCCCGGGTTACACTGTATTATTAAGGTGACTGTACGCCCCGGGTTATGCTGTATTATTAGGGTGACCGTATGTCCCGGGTTACGCTGTATTATTAGGGTGACGTACGCCCCGGGTTACGCTGTATTATTAGGGTGACCGTACGCCCCGGGTTAAGCTGTATTATTAGGGTGACCGTATGTCCCGGGTTACGCTGTATTATTAGGGTGACCGTATGTCCCGGGTTACGCTGTATTATAAGGGTGACTGTACGTCCCAGGTTACGCTGTATTATTAGGGTGACCGTACGCCCCGGGTTATGCTGTATTATTAGGGTGACCGTATGTCCCGGGTGACGCTGTATTATTAGGGTGACTGTATGTCCCGGGTTACGCTGTATTATTAGGGTGACTGTACGCCCCGGGTTACGCTGTATTATTAGGGTGACCGTACGCCCCGGATTACGCTGTATTATTAGGGTGACTGTACGCCCCGGGTTACGCTGTATTATTAGGGTGACCGTACGCCCCAGGTTACGCTGTATTATTATTGTGACTGTACGCCCCGGGTTACGCTGTATTATTAGGGTGACTGTACGTCCCAGGTTACGCTGTATTATTAGGGTGACCGTACGCCCCGGGTTATGCTGTATTATTAGGGTGACTGTACGCCCCGGGTTACGCTGTATTATTAGGGTGACCGTACGCCCCGGATTACGCTGTATTATTAGGGTGACTGTACGCCCCGGGTTACGCTGTATTATTAGGGTGACCGTACGCCCCAGGTTACGCTGTATTATTATTGTGACTGTACGCCCCGGGTTACGCTGTATTATTAGGGTGACTGTACGTCCCAGGTTACGCTGTATTATTAGGGTGACCGTATGTCCCAGGTTACGCTGTATTATTAGGGTGACCGTATGTCCCAGGTGACGCTGTATTATTAGGGTGACCGTACGCCCCGGGTTACGCTGTATTATTAGGGTGACCGTACGCCCCGGGTTACGCTGTATTATTAGGGTGACTGTACGCCCCGGGTTACGCTGTATTATTAGGGTGACCGTACGCCCCGGGTTACGCTGTATTATTAGGGTGACCGTACGCCCCGGGTTACGCTGTATTATTAGGGTGACCGTACGCCCCGGGTTACGCTGTATTATTAGGGTGACTGTACGCCCCGGGTTACGCTGTATTATTAGGGTGACCGTACGCCCCGGGTTACGCTGTATTATTAGGGTGACCGTACGCCCCGGGTTACGCTGTATTATTAGGGTGACCGTACGCTCCGGGTTACGCTGTATTATTAGGGTGACCGTACGTCTCACGTTACGCTGTATTATTAGGGTGACTGTACGTCCCGGGTTACGCTGTATTATTAGGGTGACCGTGCGTCCCGGGTTACGCTGTATTATTAGTGTGACCGTACGCCCCGGGTTACGCTGTATTATTAGGGTGACCGTACGCCCCGGGTTACGCTGTATTATTAGGGTGACTGTACGCCCCGGGTTATGCTGTATTATTAGGGTGACCGTATGCCCCGGGTTATGCTGTATTATTAGGGTGACCGTACGCCCCGGGTTATGCTGTATTATTAGGGTGACCGTACGCCGCGTGTTACGCTGTATTATTAGGGTGACCGTATGTCCCGGGTTATGCTGTATTATTATGGTGACCGTACGCCCCGGGTTACGCTGTATTATTAGGGTGACCGTACGCCCCGGGTTACGCTGTATTATTAGGGTGACCGTACGCCCCGGGTTACGCTGTATTATTAGGGTGACAGTACGTCCCGGGTTACGCTGTATTATTAGGGTGACCGTACGCCCCGGGTTACGCTGTATTATTAGGGTGACCGTACGCCCCGGGTTACGCTGTATTATTAGGGTGACAGTACGTCCCGGGTTACGCTGTATTATTAGGGTGACCGTACACCCCGGGTTATGCTGTATTATTAGGGTGACCGTACGCCCCGGGTTACGCTGTATTATTAGGGTTACCGTACGCCCCGGGTTACGCTGTATTATTAGGGTGACCGTACGCCCCGGGTTACGCTGTATTATTAGGGTGACCGTACGTCCCGGGTTACGCTGTATTATTAGGGTGACCGTACGCCCCGGGTTACGCTGTATTATTAGGGTGACCGTACGCCCCGGGTTACGCTGTATTATTAGGGTGACCGTACGCCCCGGGTTACGCTATATTATTAGGGTGACTGTACGCTCCGGGTTATGCTGTATTATTAGGGTGTCTGTACACCCTGGGTTACGCTGTATTATTAGGGTGACCGTACACCCCGGGTTACGCTATATTATTAGGGTGACTGTACGCTCCGGGTTATGCTGTATTATTAGGGTGTCTGTACACCCCGGGTTACGCTGTATTATTAGGGTGACCGTACGCTCCGGGTTATGCTGTATTATTAGGGTGTCTGTACACCCCGGGTTACGCTGTATTATTAGGGTGACCGTACGCCGCGTGTTACGCTGTATTATTAGGGTGACCGTACGCTCCGGGTTATGCTGTATTATTAGGGTGACCGTACGTCCCGGGTTACGCTGTATTATTAGGGTGACCGTACGCCCCGGGTTACGCTGTATTATTAGGGTGACCGTACGCCCCGGGTTACGCTGTATTATTAGGGTGACCGTACGTCCCGGGTTACGCTGTATTATTAGGGTGACCGTACGCCCCGGGTTACGCTGTATTATTAGGGTGACTGTACGCCCCGGGTTATGTTGTATTATTAGGGTGACCGTACGCCCCGGGTTACGCTGTATTATTAGAGAGACCGTACGTCCCGGGTTACGCTGTATTATTAGGGTGACCGTACGCCCCGGGTTAAGCTGTATTATTAGGGTGACCGTACGCCCCGGGTTACGCTGTATTATTAGGGTGACCGTACGCCCCGGGTTACGCTGTATTATTAGGGTGACCGTACGCCCCGGGTTACGCTGTATTATTAGGGTGACCGTACACACCGGGTTACGCTATATTATTAGGGTGACTGTACGCTCCGGGTTATGCTGTATTATTAGGGTGTCTGTACACCCCGGGTTACGCTGTATTATTAGGGTGACCGTACGTCCCGGGTTACGCTGTATTATTAGGGTGACCGTACGCTCCGGGTTATGCTGTATTATTAGGGTGTCTGTACACCGCGGGTTACGCTGTATTATTAGGGTGACCGTACGCCGCGGGTTACGCTGTATTATTAGGGTGACCGTACGCCGCGGGTTACGCTGTATTATTAGGGTGACTGTACGTCCCGGGTTACGCTGTATTATTAGGGTGACCGTACGCCCCGGGTTACGCTGTATTATTAGGGTGACCGTACGCCCCGGGTTACGCTGTATTATTAGGGTGACCGTACGCCCCGGGTTACGCTGTATTATTAGGGTGACCGTACGTCCCGGGTTACGCTGTATTATTAGGGTGACCGTACGTCCCGGGTTACGCTGTATTATTAGGGTGACTGTATGTCCCGGGTTACGCTGTATTATTAGGGTGACCGTATGTCCCGGGTGACGCTGTATTATTAGGGTGACCGTATGTCCCGGGTTACGCTGTATTATTAGGGTGACCGTACGCCCCGGGTTACGCTGTATTATTAGGGTGACTGTATGTCCCAGGGTATGCTGTATTATTAGGGTTGAGCGTACGCCCCGGGTTACGCTGTATTATTAGGGTGACCGTACGCCCCGGGTTATGCTGTATTATTAGGGTGACTGTACGCCCCGGGTTACGCTGTATTATTAGGGTGACCGTACGTCCCGGGTTACGCTGTATTATTAGGGTGAACGTATGTCCCGGGTTATGCTGTATTATTAGGGTGACTGTACGCCCCGGGTTATGCTGTATTATTAGGGTGACCGTACGCCCCGGGTTACGCTGTATTATTAGGGTGACCGTATGTCCCGGGTTATGCTGTATTATTAGGGTGAGCGTACGCCCCGGGTTACGCTGTATTATTAGGGTGACCGTACGCCCCGGGTTATGCTGTATTATTAGGGTGACTGTACGCCCCGGGTTACGCTGTATTATTAGGGTGACCGTACGTCCCGGGTTACGCTGTATTATTAGGGTGACCGTATGTCCCGGGTTATGCTGTATTATTAGGGTGACTGTACGCCCCGGGTTATGCTGTATTATTAGGGTGACCGTACGCCCCGGGTTACGCTGTATTATTAGGGTGACCGTATGTCCCGGGTTATGCTGTATTATTAGGGTGAGCGTACGCCCCGGGTTACGCTGTATTATTAGGGTGACTGTATGTCCCAGGGTATGCTGTATTATTAGGGTGAGCGTACGCACCGGGTTACGCTGTATTATTAGGGTGACCGTACGCCCCGGGTTACGCTATATTATTAGGGTGACCGTACGCCCCGTGTTATGCTGTATTATTAGGGTGACCGTATGTCCTGGGTTATGCTGTATTATTAGGGTGACCGTACGTCCCGGGTTACGCTGTATTATTAGGGTGACCGTACGCCCCGGGTTATGCTGTATTATTAGGGTGACTGTACGCCCCGGGTTATGCTGTATTATTAGGGTGACTGTACGCCCCGGGTTACGCTGTATTATTAGGGTGACTGTACGCCCCGGGTTACGCTGTATTATTAGGGTGACTGTACGCTCTGGGTTATGCTGTATTATTAGGGTGAGCGTACGTCCCGGGTTATGCTGTATTATTAGGGTGACTGTACGTCCCGGGTTACGCTGTATTATTAGGGTGACCGTACGCTCCGGGTTACGCTGTATTATTAGGGTGACCTTACATCCCGGGTTACGCTGTATTATTAGGTTGACCGTATGTCCCGGGTTACGCTGTATTATTAGGGTGACCTTACGTCCCGGGTTACGCTGTATTATTAGGGTGACCGTATGTCCCGGGTTACGCTGTATTATTAGGGTGACCGGACGCCCCGGGTTACGCTGTATTATTAGGGTGACCGTATGTCCCGGGTTATGCTGTATTATTAGGGTGACCGTACGCCCCGGGTTACGCTGTATTATTAGGGTGACCGGACGCTCCGGGTTATGCTGTATTATTAGGGTGACTGTACGCCCCGGGTTATGCTGTATTATTAGGGTGACTGTACGCCCCGGGTTATGCTGTATTATTAGGGTGACTGTACGTCCCGGGTTACGCTGTATTATTAGGGTGACCGTATGTCCCGGGTTACGCTGTATTATTAGGGTGACTGTACGCTCCGGGTTACGCTGTATTATTAGGGTGACTGTACGTCCCGGGTTACGCTGTATTATTAGGGTGACCGTATGTCCCGGGTTACGCTGTATTATTAGGGTGACTGTACGTCCCGGGTTACGCTGTATTATTAGGGTGACCGTATGTCCCGGGTTACGCTGTATTATTAGGGTGACTGTACGCTCCGGGTTACGCTGTATTATTAGGGTGACCGTACGTCCCGGGTTACGCTGTATTATTAGGGTGACTGTACGCTCCGGGTCACGCTGTATTATTAGGGTGACCGCACGCCCCGGGTTATGCTGTATTATTAGGGTGACCGTACGCCCCGGGTTATGCTGTATTATTAGGGTGACTGTACGCCCCGGGTTATGCTGTATTATTAGTGTGACGTACGCCCCGGGTTATGCTGTATTATTAGGGTGACCGTATGTCCCGGGTTATGCTGTATTATTAGGGTGACCGTACGCCCCGGGTTACGCTGTATTATTAGGGTGACTGTACGCCCCGGGTTACGCTGTATTATTAGGGTGACCGTATGTCCCGGGTTATACTGTATTATTAGGGTGACCGTACGCCCCGGGTTACGCTGTATTATTAGGGTGACTGTACGCTCCAGGTTACGCTGTATTATTAGGGTGACTGTACGCTCCGGGTTACGCTGTATTATTAGGGTGACTTTACGCCCCGGGTTACGCTGTATTATTAGGGTGACTGTACGCCCCGGGTTATGCTGTATTATTAGGGTGACTGTATGTCCCGGGTTATGCTGTATTATTAGGGTGACTGTACGCCCCGGGTTACGCTGTATTATTAGGGTGACTGTACGTCCCGGTTACGCTGTATTATTAGGGTGAGTGTACGCCCCGGGTTACGCTGTATTATTAGGGTGACTGTATGTCCCGGGTGACGCTGTATTATTAGGGTGACTGTATGTCCCGGGTTATGCTGTATTATTAGGGTGACTGTACGCCCCGGGTTACGCTGTATTATTAGGGTGACCGTACGTCCCGGGTTATGCTGTATTATTAGGGTGACCGTACGCCCCGGGTTACGCTGTATTATTAGGGTGACCGTACGTCCCGGGTTACGCTGTATTATTAGGGTGACCGTATGTCCCGGGTTACGCTGTATTATTAGGGTGACCGTACGCCCCGGGTTATGCTGTATTATTAGGGTGACCGTACGCCCCGGGTTATGCTGTATTATTAGGGTGACCGTACGCCCCGGGTTACGCTGTATTATTAGGGTGACCGTATGTCCCGGGTTACGCTGTATTATTAGGGTGACTGTACGCCCCGGGTTATGCTGTATTATTAGGGTGACCGTATGTCCCGGGTTATGCTGTATTATTAGGGTGACCGTACGCCCCGGGTTATGCTGTATTATTAGGGTGACTGTACGCCCCGTGTTACGCTGTATTATTAGGGTGACCGTACACCCCGGGTTACGCTGTATTATTAGGGTGACCGTACGCCCCGGGTTATGCTGTATTATTAGGGTGACTGTATGTCCCGGGTTATGCTGTATTATTAGGGTGACTGTATGTCCCGGGTTATGCTGTATTATTAGGGTGACCGTGCGTCCCGGGTTACGCTGTATTATTAGGGTGACTGTATGTCCCGGGTTACGCTGTATTATTAGGGTGACTGTACGTCCCGGGTTACGCTGTATTATTAGGGTGAGCGTACGCCCCAGGTTACGCTGTATTATTAGGGTGACCGTACGCCCCGGGTTATGCTGTATTATTAGGGTGACTGTATGTCCCGGGTTACGCTGTATTATTAGTGTGACCGTACGCCCGGGGTTATGCTGTATTATTAGGGTGACTGTACGCCCCGGGTTATGCTGTATTATTAGGGTGACTGTACGCCCCGGGTTACGCTGTATTATTAGGGTGACCGTACGCCCCGGGTTACGCTGTATTATTAGGGTGACCGTACGCCCCGGGTTATGCTGTATTATTAGGGTGACTGTATGTCCCGGGTTATGCTGTATTATTAGGGTGACTGTATGTCCCGGGTTATGCTGTATTATTAGGGTGACCGTGCGTCCCGGGTTACGCTGTATTATTAGGGTGACGTACGCCCCGGGTTACGCTGTATTATTAGGGTGACTGTACGTCCCGGGTTATGCTGTATTATTAGGGTGACCGTACGCCCCGGGTTATGCTGTATTATTAGGGTGACTGTATGTCCCGGGTTACGCTGTATTATTAGGGTGACCGTACGCCCCGGGTTATGCTGTATTATTAGGGTGACTGTACGTCCCGGGTTATGCTGTATTATTAGGGTGACCGTACGCCCCGGGTTATGCTGTATTATTAGGGTGACTGTATGTCCCGGGTTACGCTGTATTATTAGGGTGACCGTACGCCCCGGGTTATGCTGTATTATTAGGGTGACTGTATGTCCCGGGTTATGCTGTATTATTAGGGTGACCGTACGCCCCGGGTTACGCTGTATTATTAGGGTGACTGTACGTCCCGGGTTACGCTGTATTATTAGGGTGAGTGTACGCCCCGGGTTACGCTGTATTATTAGGGTGACTGTATGTCCCGGGTGACGCTGTATTATTAGGGTGACTGTATGTCCCGGGTTATGCTGTATGATTAGGGTGACTGTACGCCCCGGGTTACGCTGTATTATTAGGGTGACCGTACGCCCCGGGTTACGCTGTATTATTAGGGTGACCGTACGTCCTGGGTTACGCTGTATTATTAGGGTGACCGTATGTACCTGGTTACGCTGTATTATTACGTTGACCGTACGCCCCGGGTTACGCTGTATTATTAGGGTGAGCGTACGCCCCGGGTTACGCTGTATTATTAGGGTGAGCGTACGCCCCGGGTTATGCTGTATTATTAGGGTGACTGTACGTCTCACGTTACGCTGTATTATTAGGGTGAGCGTACGCCCCGGGTTATGCTGTATTATTAGGGTGACTGTACGTCTCACGTTACGCTGTATTATTAGGGTGAGCGTACGCCCCGGGATATGCTGTATTATTAGGGTGACCGTACACCCCGGGTTACGCTGTATTATTAGGGTGACTGTACGCCCCGGGTTATGCTGTATTATTATGGTGACCGTACGTACCAGGTTACGCTGTATTATTAGGGTGACTGTACGCCCCGGGTTACGCTGTATTATTATGGTGACCGTACGTCCCGGGTTACGCTGTATTATTAGGGTGACTGTACGTCTCACGTTACGCTGTATTATTAGGGTGAGCGTACGCCCCGGGTTACGCTGTATTATTAGGGTGAGCGTACGCCCCGGGTTATGCTGTATTATTAGGGTGACTGTACGTCTCACGTTACGCTGTATTATTAGGGTGAGCGTACGCCCCGGGTTATGCTGTATTATTAGGGTGACTGTACGTCTCACGTTACGCTGTATTATTAGGGTGAGCGTACGCCCCGGGATATGATGTATTATTAGGGTGACCGTACACCCCGGGTTACGCTGTATTATTAGGGTGACCGTACGCCCCGGGTTACGCTGTATTATTAGGGTGACCATACGCCCCGGGTTACGCTGTATTATTAGGGTGACCGTACGCCCCGGGTTACGCTGTATTATTATGGTGACTGTACGTCCCGGGTTACGCTGTATTATTAGGGTGACTGTACGTCCCGGGTTACGCTGTATTATTAGGGTGACCGTACGTCCCGGGTTACGCTGTATTATTAGGGTGACTGTACGTCCCGGGTTACGCTGTATTATTAGGGTGACTGTACGCCCCGGGTTACGCTGTATTATTAGGGTGACCGTATGTCCCGGGTTATGCTGTATTATTAGGGTGACCGTACGCCCCGGGTTACGCTGTATTATTAGGGTGACCGTACGCCCCGGGTTACGCTGTATTATTAGGGTGACTGTACGCTCCGGGTTACGCTGTATTATTAGGGTGACTTTACGCCCCGGGTTACGCTGTATTATTAGGGTGACTGTACGCTCCGGGTTACGCTGTATTATTAGGGTGACCGTACGCCCCGGGTTATGCTGTATTATTAGGGTGACCGTACGCCCCGGGTTATGCTGTATTATTATGGTGACCGTACGCCCCCGGTTACGCTGTATTATTAGGGTGACCGTACGTCCCAGGTTACGCTGTATTATTAGGGTGACTGTACGCCCCGGGTTACGCTGTATTATTAGGGTGACCGTATGTCCCGGGTTACGCTGTATTATTAGGGTGACCGTATGTCCCGGGTTATGCTGTATTATTAGGGTGACTGTACGCCCCGGGTTACGCTGTATTATTAGGGTGACCGTACGTCCCGGGTTATGCTGTATTATTAGGGTGACCATACATCCCGGGTTATGCTGTATTATTAGGGTGACTGTACGCTCCGGGTTACGCTGTATTATTAGGGTGACCGTACGCCCCGGGTTACGCTGTATTATTAGGGTGACCGTATGTCCCGGGTTACGCTGTATTATTAGGGTGACCGTACGCCGCGGGTTACGCTGTATTATTAGGGTGACCGTACGCCGCGGGTTACGCTGTATTATTAGGGTGACTGTACGTCCCGGGTTACGCTGTATTATTAGGGTGACCGTACGCCCCGGGTTACGCTGTATTATTAGGGTGACCGTACGCCCCGGGTTACGCTGTATTATTAGGGTGACCGTACGCCCCGGGTTACGCTGTATTATTAGGGTGACCGTACGTCCCGGGTTACGCTGTATTATTAGGGTGACCGTACGTCCCGGGTTACGCTGTATTATTAGGGTGACTGTATGTCCCGGGTTACGCTGTATTATTAGGGTGACCGTATGTCCCGGGTGACGCTGTATTATTAGGGTGACCGTATGTCCCGGGTTACGCTGTATTATTAGGGTGACCGTACGCCCCGGGTTACGCTGTATTATTAGGGTGACTGTATGTCCCAGGGTATGCTGTATTATTAGGGTTGAGCGTACGCCCCGGGTTACGCTGTATTATTAGGGTGACCGTACGCCCCGGGTTATGCTGTATTATTAGGGTGACTGTACGCCCCGGGTTACGCTGTATTATTAGGGTGACCGTACGTCCCGGGTTACGCTGTATTATTAGGGTGAACGTATGTCCCGGGTTATGCTGTATTATTAGGGTGACTGTACGCCCCGGGTTATGCTGTATTATTAGGGTGACCGTACGCCCCGGGTTACGCTGTATTATTAGGGTGACCGTATGTCCCGGGTTATGCTGTATTATTAGGGTGAGCGTACGCCCCGGGTTACGCTGTATTATTAGGGTGACCGTACGCCCCGGGTTATGCTGTATTATTAGGGTGACTGTACGCCCCGGGTTACGCTGTATTATTAGGGTGACCGTACGTCCCGGGTTACGCTGTATTATTAGGGTGACCGTATGTCCCGGGTTATGCTGTATTATTAGGGTGACTGTACGCCCCGGGTTATGCTGTATTATTAGGGTGACCGTACGCCCCGGGTTACGCTGTATTATTAGGGTGACCGTATGTCCCGGGTTATGCTGTATTATTAGGGTGAGCGTACGCCCCGGGTTACGCTGTATTATTAGGGTGACTGTATGTCCCAGGGTATGCTGTATTATTAGGGTGACCGTACGCACCGGGTTACGCTGTATTATTAGGGTGAGCGTACGCACCGGGTTACGCTGTATTATTAGGGTGACCGTACGCCCCGGGTTACGCTATATTATTAGGGTGACCGTACGCCCCGTGTTATGCTGTATTATTAGGGTGACCGTATGTCCTGGGTTATGCTGTATTATTAGGGTGACCGTACGTCCCGGGTTACGCTGTATTATTAGGGTGACCGTACGCCCCGGGTTATGCTGTATTATTAGGGTGACTGTACGCCCCGGGTTATGCTGTATTATTAGGGTGACTGTACGCCCCGGGTTACGCTGTATTATTAGGGTGACTGTACGCCCCGGGTTACGCTGTATTATTAGGGTGACTGTACGCTCTGGGTTATGCTGTATTATTAGGGTGAGCGTACGTCCCGGGTTATGCTGTATTATTAGGGTGACTGTACGTCCCGGGTTACGCTGTATTATTAGGGTGACCGTACGCTCCGGGTTACGCTGTATTATTAGGGTGACCTTACGTCCCGGGTTACGCTGTATTATTAGGTTGACCGTATGTCCCGGGTTACGCTGTATTATTAGGGTGACCTTACGTCCCGGGTTACGCTGTATTATTAGGGTGACCGTATGTCCCGGGTTACGCTGTATTATTAGGGTGACCGGACGCCCCGGGTTACGCTGTATTATTAGGGTGACCGTATGTCCCGGGTTATGCTGTATTATTAGGGTGACCGTACGCCCCGGGTTACGCTGTATTATTAGGGTGACCGGACGCTCCGGGTTATGCTGTATTATTAGGGTGACTGTACGCCCCGGGTTATGCTGTATTATTAGGGTGACTGTACGCCCCGGGTTATGCTGTATTATTAGGGTGACTGTACGTCCCGGGTTACGCTGTATTATTAGGGTGACCGTATGTCCCGGGTTACGCTGTATTATTAGGGTGACTGTACGCTCCGGGTTACGCTGTATTATTAGGGTGACTGTACGTCCCGGGTTACGCTGTATTATTAGGGTGACCGTATGTCCCGGGTTACGCTGTATTATTAGGGTGACTGTACGTCCCGGGTTACGCTGTATTATTAGGGTGACCGTATGTCCCGGGTTATGCTGTATTATTAGGGTGACTGTACGCTCCGGGTTACGCTGTATTATTAGGGTGACCGTACGTCCCGGGTTACGCTGTATTATTAGGGTGACTGTACGCTCCGGGTCACGCTGTATTATTAGGGTGACCGTACGTCCCGGGTTACGCTGTATTATTAGGGTGACCGCACGCCCCGGGTTATGCTGTATTATTAGGGTGACCGTACGCCCCGGGTTATGCTGTATTATTAGGGTGACTGTACGCCCCGGGTTATGCTGTATTATTAGGGTGACGTACGCCCCGGGTTATGCTGTATTATTAGGGTGACCGTATGTCCCGGGTTATGCTGTATTATTAGGGTGACCGTACGCCCCGGGTTACGCTGTATTATTAGGGTGACTGTACGCCCCGGGTTACGCTGTATTATTAGGGTGACCGTATGTCCCGGGTTATACTGTATTATTAGGGTGACCGTACGCCCCGGGTTACGCTGTATTATTAGGGTGACTGTACGCTCCAGGTTACGCTGTATTATTAGGGTGACTGTACGCTCCGGGTTACGCTGTATTATTAGGGTGACTTTACGCCCCGGGTTACGCTGTATTATTAGGGTGACTGTACGCCCCGGGTTATGCTGTATTATTAGGGTGACTGTATGTCCCGGGTTATGCTGTATTATTAGGGTGACTGTACGCCCCGGGTTACGCTGTATTATTAGGGTGACTGTACGTCCCGGTTACGCTGTATTATTAGGGTGAGTGTACGCCCCGGGTTACGCTGTATTATTAGGGTGACTGTATGTCCCGGGTGACGCTGTATTATTAGGGTGACTGTATGTCCCGGGTTATGCTGTATTATTAGGGTGACTGTACGCCCCGGGTTACGCTGTATTATTAGGGTGACCGTACGTCCCGGGTTATGCTGTATTATTAGGGTGACCGTACGCCCCGGGTTACGCTGTATTATTAGGGTGACCGTACGTCCCGGGTTACGCTGTATTATTAGGGTGACCGTATGTCCCGGGTTACGCTGTATTATTAGGGTGACCGTACGCCCCGGGTTATGCTGTATTATTAGGGTGACCGTACGCCCCGGGTTATGCTGTATTATTAGGGTGACCGTACGCCCCGGGTTACGCTGTATTATTAGGGTGACCGTATGTCCCGGGTTACGCTGTATTATTAGGGTGACTGTACGCCCCGGGTTATGCTGTATTATTAGGGTGACCGTATGTCCCGGGTTATGCTGTATTATTAGGGTGACCGTACGCCCCGGGTTATGCTGTATTATTAGGGTGACTGTACGCCCCGTGTTACGCTGTATTATTAGGGTGACCGTACACCCCGGGTTACGCTGTATTATTAGGGTGACCGTACGCCCCGGGTTATGCTGTATTATTAGGGTGACTGTATGTCCCGGGTTATGCTGTATTATTAGGGTGACTGTATGTCCCGGGTTATGCTGTATTATTAGGGTGACCGTGCGTCCCGGGTTACGCTGTATTATTAGGGTGACTGTATGTCCCGGGTTACGCTGTATTATTAGGGTGACTGTACGTCCCGGGTTACGCTGTATTATTAGGGTGAGCGTACGCCCCAGGTTACGCTGTATTATTAGGGTGACCGTACGCCCCGGGTTATGCTGTATTATTAGGGTGACTGTATGTCCCGGGTTACGCTGTATTATTAGTGTGACCGTACGCCCGGGGTTATGCTGTATTATTAGGGTGACTGTACGCCCCGGGTTATGCTGTATTATTAGGGTGACTGTACGCCCCGGGTTACGCTGTATTATTAGGGTGACCGTACGCCCCGGGTTACGCTGTATTATTAGGGTGACCGTACGCCCCGGGTTATGCTGTATTATTAGGGTGACTGTATGTCCCGGGTTATGCTGTATTATTAGGGTGACTGTATGTCCCGGGTTATGCTGTATTATTAGGGTGACCGTGCGTCCCGGGTTACGCTGTATTATTAGGGTGACGTACGCCCCGGGTTACGCTGTATTATTAGGGTGACTGTACGTCCCGGGTTATGCTGTATTATTAGGGTGACCGTACGCCCCGGGTTATGCTGTATTATTAGGGTGACTGTATGTCCCGGGTTACGCTGTATTATTAGGGTGACCGTACGTCCCGGGTTATGCTGTATTATTAGGGTGACTGTACGTCCCGGGTTATGCTGTATTATTAGGGTGACCGTACGCCCCGGGTTATGCTGTATTATTAGGGTGACTGTATGTCCCGGGTTACGCTGTATTATTAGGGTGACCGTACGCCCCGGGTTATGCTGTATTATTAGGGTGACTGTATGTCCCGGGTTATGCTGTATTATTAGGGTGACCGTACGCCCCGGGTTACGCTGTATTATTAGGGTGACTGAACGTCCCGGGTTACGCTGTATTATTAGGGTGAGTGTACGCCCCGGGTTACGCTGTATTATTAGGGTGACTGTATGTCCCGGGTGACGCTGTATTATTAGGGTGACTGTATGTCCCGGGTTATGCTGTATGATTAGGGTGACTGTACGCCCCGGGTTACGCTGTATTATTAGGGTGACCGTACGCCCCGGGTTACGCTGTATTATTAGGGTGACCGTACGTCCTGGGTTACGCTGTATTATTAGGGTGACCGTATGTCCCTGGTTACGCTGTATTATTACGTTGACCGTACGCCCCGGGTTACGCTGTATTATTAGGGTGAGCGTACGCCCCGGGTTACGCTGTATTATTAGGGTGAGCGTACGCCCCGGGTTATGCTGTATTATTAGGGTGACTGTACGTCTCACGTTACGCTGTATTATTAGGGTGAGCGTACGCCCCGGGTTATGCTGTATTATTAGGGTGACTGTACGTCTCACGTTACGCTGTATTATTAGGGTGAGCGTACGCCCCGGGATATGCTGTATTATTAGGGTGACCGTACACCCCGGGTTACGCTGTATTATTAGGGTGACTGTACGCCCCGGGTTATGCTGTATTATTATGGTGACCGTACGTACCAGGTTACGCTGTATTATTAGGGTGACTGTACGCCCCGGGTTACGCTGTATTATTATGGTGACCGTACGTCCCGGGTTACGCTGTATTATTAGGGTGACTGTACGTCTCACGTTACGCTGTATTATTAGGGTGAGCGTACGCCCCGGGTTACGCTGTATTATTAGGGTGACTGTACGTCTCACGTTACGCTGTATTATTAGGGTGAGCGTACGCCCCGGGTTATGCTGTATTATTAGGGTGACTGTACGTCTCACGTTACGCTGTATTATTAGGGTGAGCGTACGCCCCGGGTTATGCTGTATTATTAGGGTGACTGTACGTCTCACGTTACGCTGTATTATTAGGGTGAGCGTACGCCCCGGGATATGATGTATTATTAGGGTGACCGTACACCCCGGGTTACGCTGTATTATTAGGGTGACCGTACGCCCCGGGTTACGCTGTATTATTAGGGTGACCATACGCCCCGGGTTACGCTGTATTATTAGGGTGACCGTACGCCCCGGGTTACGCTGTATTATTATGGTGACTGTACGTCCCGGGTTACGCTGTATTATTAGGGTGACTGTACGTCCCGGGTTACGCTGTATTATTAGGGTGACCGTACGTCCCGGGTTACGCTGTATTATTAGGGTGACTGTACGTCCCGGGTTACGCTGTATTATTAGGGTGACTGTACGCCCCGGGTTACGCTGTATTATTAGGGTGACCGTATGTCCCGGGTTATGCTGTATTATTAGGGTGACCGTACGCCCCGGGTTACGCTGTATTATTAGGGTGACTGTACGCTCCGGGTTACGCTGTATTATTAGGGTGACTTTACGCCCCGGGTTACGCTGTATTATTAGGGTGACTGTACGCTCCGGGTTACGCTGTATTATTAGGGTGACCGTATGTCCCGGGTTACGCTGTATTATTAGGGTGACCGTACGCCCCGGGTTATGCTGTATTATTAGGGTGACCGTACGCCCCGGGTTATGCTGTATTATTATGGTGACCGTACGCCCCGGGTTACGCTGTATTATTAGGGTGAGCGTATGTCCCAGGTTACGCTGTATTATTAGGGTGACCGTACGTCCCAGGTTACGCTGTATTATTAGGGTGACTGTACGCCCCGGGTTACGCTGTATTATTAGGGTGACCGTATGTCCCGGGTTACGCTGTATTATTAGGGTGACCGTATGTCCCGGGTTATGCTGTATTATTAGGGTGACTGTACGCCCCGGGTTACGCTGTATTATTAGGGTGACCGTACGTCCCGGGTTATGCTGTATTATTAGGGTGACCATACATCCCGGGTTATGCTGTATTATTAGGGTGACTGTACGCTCCGGGTTACGCTGTATTATTAGGGTGACCGTACGCCCCGGGTTACGCTGTATTATTAGGGTGACCGTACGTCCCGGGTTACGCTGTATTATTAGGGTGACTGTACGCCCCGGGTTACGCTGTATTATTAGGGTGACTGTACGTCCCGGGTTACGCTGTATTATTAGGGTGACTGTACTCTCCGGGTTATGCTGTATTATTAGGGTGACCGTACGCCCCGGGTTACGCTGTATTATTAGGGTGACTGTACGTCCCGGGTTACGCTGTATTATTTGGGTGACCGTACGCCCCGGGTTATGCTGTATTATTAGGGTGACCTTACGCCCCGGGTTACGCTGTATTATTAGGGTGAGCGTATGTCCCAGGTTACGCTGTATTATTAGGGTGACTGTACGCCCCGGGTTACGCTGTATTATTAGGGTGACTGTACGTCCCGGGTTATGCTGTATTATTAGGGTGACTGTAAGCACCGGGTTACGCTGTATTATTAGGGTGACCGTATGTCCCGGGTTATGCTGTATTATTAGGGTGACCGTATGTCCCGGGTTACGCTGTATTATTAGGGTGACTGTACGCTCCGGGTTACGCTGTATTATTAGGGTGACCGTACGTCCCGGGTTATGCTGTATTATTAGGGTGACTGTACGTCCTGGGTTACGCTGTATTATTAGGGTGACCGTACGTCCCGGGTTATGCTGTATTATTAGGGTGACCGTACGCCCCGGGTTACGCTGTATTATTAGGGTGACTGTACGCTCCGGGTTACGCTGTATTATTAGGGTGACCGTACGTCCCGGGTTACGCTGTATTATTAGGGTGACCGTACGCCCCGGGTTACGCTGTATTATTAGGGTGACCGTATGTCCCGGGTTATGCTGTATTATTAGGGTGACCGTACGCCCGGGTTTCGCTGTATTATTAGGGTGACTTTACGCCCCGGGTTATGCTGTATTATTAGGGTGAGCGTACGCCCCGGGTTATGCTGTATTATTAGGGTGACCGTACGCCCCGGGTTATGCTGTATTATTAGGGTGAGCGTACGCCCCGGGTTATGCTGTATTATTAGGGTGACTGTACGTCCCGGGTTACGCTGTATTATTAGGGTGACCGTACGCCCCGGGTTACGCTGTATTATTAGGGTGACCGTACGCCCCGGGTTACGCTGTATTATTAGGGTGACCGTATGTCCCGGGTTATGCTGTATTATTAGGGTGACCGTACGCCCCGGGTTACGCTGTATTATTAGGGTGACTGTACGCTCCGGGTTACGCTGTATTATTAGGGTGACTGTACGCCCCGGGTTATGCTCTATTATTAGGGTGACTGTACGCCCCTTGTTATGCTGTATTATTAGGGTGACCGTACGCCCCGGGTTATGCTGTATTATTAGGGTGACCGTACGCCCCGGGTTACGCTGTATTATTAGGGTGACCGTACGCCCCGGGTTATGCTGTATTATTAGGGTGACCGTACGCCCCGGGTTATGCTGTATTATTAGGGTGACCGTACGCCCCGGGTTATGCTGTATTATTAGGGTGACCGTACGCCCCGGGTTACGCTGTATTATTAGGGTGACTGTACGCCCCGGGTTATGCTGTATTATTAGGGTGACCGTACGCTCCGGGTTACGCTGTATTATTAGGGTGACCGTACGCCCCGGGTTACGCTGTATTATTAGGGTGACCGTATGCCCCGGGTAACGCTGTATTATTAGGGTGACCGTACGTCCCAGGTTACGCTGTATTATTAGGGTGACCGTATGTCCCGGGTTATGCTGTATTATTAGGGTGACCGTACGCCCCGGGTTACGCTGTATTATTAGGGTGACTGTACGCTCCGGGTTACGCTGTATTATTAGGGTGAGCGTACGTCCCGGGTTACGCTGTATTATTAGGGTGACCGTACGCCCCGGGTTACGCTGTATTATTAGGGTGACCGTATGTCCCAGGTTACGCTGTATTATTAGGGTGACTGTACGCCCCGGGTTACGCTGTATTATTAGGGTGACCGTATGTCCCAGGTTACGCTGTATTATTAGGGTGACTGTACGCCCCGGGTTACGCTGTATTATTAGGGTGACCGTATGTCCCAGGTTGCGCTGTATTATTAGGGTGACTGTACGCCCCGGGTTACGCTGTATTATTAGGGTGACCGTACGCCCCGGGTTATGCTGTATTATTAGGGTGACTGTACGCCCCGGGTTACGCTGTATTATTAGGGTGACCGTACGCCCCGGGTTACGCTGTATTATTAGGGTGACTGTACGCCCCGGGTTACGCTGTATTATTAGGGTGACCGTATGTCCCGGGTTACGCTGTATTATTAGGGTGACCGTACGCCCGGGGTTACGCTGTATTATTAGGGTGACTGTACGCCCCGGGTTACGCTGTAATATTAGGGTGACCGTACGTCCCAGGTTACGCTGTATTATTAGGGTGACCGTACGTCCAAGGTTACGCTGTATTATTAGGGTGACTGTACGCCCCGGGTTACGCTGTATTATTAGGGTGACCGTACGCCCCGCGTTACGCTGTATTATTAGGGTGACCGTACGCCCCGGGTTCCCTGTATTATTAGGGTGACCGTATGTCCCGGGTTATGCTATATTATTAGGGTGAGTGTATGTCCTGGGTTATGCTGTATTATTAGGGTGACCGTACGCTCCGGGTTATGCTGTATTATTAGGGTGACCGTACGCCCCGGGTTACGCTGTATTATTAGGGTGACCGTATGTCCCGGGATACGCTGTATTATTAGGGTGACCGTACGCCCCGGGTTACGCTGTATTATTAGGGTGACCGTATGTCCCGGGTTATGCTGTATTATTAGGGTGACCTTACGTCCCGGGATATGCTGTATTATTAGGGTGACCGTACGCCCCGGGTTACGCTGTATTATTAGGGTGACCGTATGTCCCGGGTTACGCTGTATTATTAGGGTGACCGTATGTCCCGGGTTACGCTGTATTATTAGGGTGACTGTACGCCCCGGGTTGTGCTGTATTATTAGGGTGACTGTACGCCCCGGGTTACGCTGTATTATTAGGGTGAGCGTATGTCCCAGGTTATGCTGTATTATTAGGGTGAGCGTACGCCCCGGGTTACGCTGTATTATTAGGGTGACCGTATGTCCCGGGTTATGCTGTATTATTAGGGTGACCGTACGCCCCGGGTTACGCTGTATTATAAGGGTGACCGTACGCCGCGGGTTACACTGTATTATTAGGGTGACTGTACGCCCCGGGTTACGCTGTATTATTAGGGTGACCGTACGTCCCGGGTTACGCTGTATTATTAGGGTGACCGTATGTCCCGGGTTATGCTGTATTATTAGGGTGACCGTACGCCCCGGGTTACGCTGTATTATTAGGGTGACTGTACGCTCCGGGTTACGCTGTATTATTAGGGTGAGCGTATGTCCCAGGTTACGCTGTATTATTAGGGTGACTGTACGCCCCGGGTTACGCTGTATTATTAGGGTGACCGTATGTCCCAGGTTACGCTGTATTATTAGGGTGACTGTACGCCCCGGGTTACGCTGTATTATTAGGGTGACTATACGCCCCGAGTGACGCTGTATTATTAGGGTGACTGTACGCCCCGGGTTATGCTGTATTATTAGGGTGACCGCACGCCCCGGGTTACGCTGTATTATTAGGGTGACCGTATGTCCCAGGTTACGCTGTATTATTAGGGTGACTGTACGCCCCGGGTTACGCTGTATTATTAGGGTGACCGTATGTCCCAGGTTACGCTGTATTATTAGGGTGACTGTACGCCCCGGGTTACGCTGTATTATTAGGGTGACCGTACGCCCCGGGTTACGCTGTATTATTAGGGTGACCGCACGCCCCGGGTTACGCTGTATTATTAGGGTGACCATACACCCCGGGTTATGCTGTATTATTAGGGTGACCGTACGCCCCGGGTTACGCTGTATTATTAGGGTGACTGTACGTCCCGGGTTATGCTGTATTATTAGGGTGACCGTACGCCCCCGGTTACGCTGTATTATTAGGGTGACCGTACGTCCCAGGTTACGCTGTATTATTAGGGTGACCGTATGTCCCGGGTTATGCTGTATTATTAGGGTGACCGTACGCCCCGGGTTACGCTGTATTATTAGGGTGACTGTACGCTCCGGGTTACGCTGTATTATTAGGGTGAGCGTATGTCCCAGGTTACGCTGTATTATTAGGGTGACTGTACGCCCCGGGTTATGCTGTATTATTAGGGTGACTGTACGCCCCGGGTTACGCTGTATTATTAGGGTGACTGTACGTCCCGGGTTATGCTGTATTATTAGGGTGACTGTACGCCCCGGGTTACGCTGTATTATTAGGGTGACCGTATGTCCCAGGTTACGCTGTATTATTAGGGTGACTGTACGCCCCGGGTTACGCTGTATTATTAGGGTGACCGTATGTCCCAGGTGGCGCTGTATTATTAGGGTGACTGTACGCCCCGGGTTACGCTGTATTATTAGGGTGACCGTACGCCCCGGGTTACGCTGTATTATTAGGGTGACTGTACGCCCCGGGTTACGCTGTATTATTAGGGTGACCGTATGTCCCGGGTTACACTGTATTATTAGGGTGACCGTACGCCCGGGGTTACGCTGTATTATTAGGGTGACTGTACGCCCCGGGTTACGCTGTATTATTAGGGTGACCGTATGTCCCGGGTTACGCTGTATTATTAGGGTGACCGTACGCCCGGGGTTACTCTGTATTATTAGGGTGACCGTACGCCCCGGGTTACGCTGTATTATTCGGGTGACTGTACGCCCCGGGTTATGCTGTAATATTAGGGTGACCGTACGTCCCGGGTTACGCTGTATTATTAGGGTGACTGTACGTCCCGGGTTACGCTGTATTATTAGGGTGACCGTATGTCCTGGGTTATGCTGTATTATTAGGGTGACGTACGCCCCGGGTTATGCTGTATTATTAGGGTGAGCGTACGCCCCAGGTTACGCTGTATTATTAGGGTGAGTGTACGTCCTGGGTTATGCTGTATTATTAGGGTGACTGTACGTCCCAGGTTACGCTGTATTATTAGGGTGACCGTATGTCCCGGGTTATGCTGTATTATTAGGGTGACCGTACGCCCCGGGTTACGCTGTATTATTAGGGTGACTGTACGCTCCGGGTTACGCTGTATTATTAGGGTGAGCGTATGTCCCAGGTTACGCTGTATTATTAGGGTGACTGTACGCCCCGGGTTATGCTGTATTATTAGGGTGACTGTACGCCCCGGGTTACGCTGTATTATTAGGGTGACTGTACGTCCCGGGTTATGCTGTATTATTAGGGTGACTGTACGCCCCGGGTTACGCTGTATTATTAGGGTGACCGTATGTCCCAGGTTACGCTGTATTATTAGGGTGACTGTACGCCCCGGGTTACGCTGTATTATTAGGGTGACCGTATGTCCCAGGTGGCGCTGTATTATTAGGGTGACTGTACGCCCCGGGTTACGCTGTATTATTAGGGTGACCGTACGCCCCGGGTTACGCTGTATTATTAGGGTGACTGTACGCCCCGGGTTACGCTGTATTATTAGGGTGACCGTATGTCCCGGGTTACACTGTATTATTAGGGTGACCGTACGCCCGGGGTTACGCTGTATTATTAGGGTGACTGTACGCCCCGGGTTACGCTGTATTATTAGGGTGACCGTATGTCCCGGGTTACGCTGTATTATTAGGGTGACCGTACGCCCGGGGTTACTCTGTATTATTAGGGTGACCGTACGCCCCGGGTTACGCTGTATTATTCGGGTGACTGTACGCCCCGGGTTATGCTGTAATATTAGGGTGACCGTACGTCCCGGGTTACGCTGTATTATTAGGGTGACTGTACGTCCCGGGTTACGCTGTATTATTAGGGTGACCGTATGTCCTGGGTTATGCTGTATTATTAGGGTGACGTACGCCCCGGGTTATGCTGTATTATTAGGGTGAGCGTACGCCCCAGGTTACGCTGTATTATTAGGGTGAGTGTACGTCCTGGGTTATGCTGTATTATTAGGGTGACTGTACGTCCCGGGTTACGCTGTATTATTAGGGTGACCGTATGTCCCGGGTTACGCTTTATTATTAGGGTGACTGTACGTCCCGGGTTATGCTGTATTATTAGGGTGAGTGTACATCCCGTGTTACGCTGTATTATTAGGGTGACCGTACGTCCCGCGTTATGCTGTATTATTAGGGTGACCGTACGCCCCGGGTTACGCTGTATTATTAGGGTGACTGTATGTCCCGTGTTAGGCTGTATTATTAGGGTGACCGTACGCCCCGGGTTATGCTGTATTATTAGGGTGACTGTATGTCCCGGGTTACGCTGTATTATTAGGGTGAGTGTACGTCCCGTGTTACGCTGTATTATTAGGGTGACCGTACGCCCCGGGTTACGCTGTATTATTAGGTTGACTGTATGTCCCGGGTTACGCTGTATTATTAGGGTGACCGTACGCCCCGGGTTACGCTGTATTATTAGGGTGACTGTACGCCCCACGTTATGCTGTATAATTAGGGAGACTGTACGTCCCGGGTTACGCTGTATTATTAGGGTGACCGTACGCCCCGCATTGCGCTGTATTATTAGGGTGACCGTACGCCCCGCGTTATGCTGTATTATTAGGGTGACCGTACGTCCCGGGTTACGGTGTATTATTAGGGTGATCGTATGTCCCGGGTTACACTGTATTATTAGGGTGACCGTACGCCCCGGTTATGCTGTATTATTAGGGTGACCGTGCGTCCCGGGTTACGCTGTATTATTAGGGTGTGCGTACGTCCCGCGTTACGCTGTATTATTAGGGTGAGCGTACATCCCGGGTTATGCTGTATTATTAGGGTGACCATATGTTCCAGGTTACGCTGTATTATTAGGGTGACCGCACGCCCCGTGTTACGCTGTATTATTAGGGTGACGGTATGTCCCGGGTTATGCTGTATTATTAGGGTGACCGTACGCCCCGTGTTACGCTGTATTATTAGGGTGACTGTACGTCCCAGGTTACGCTGTATTATTAGGGTGACCGTACGCCCCGGGTTACGCTGTATTATTAGGGTGACCGTACGTCCCACGTTATGCTGTATTATTAGGGTGTCCGTACGCACCGGGTTTTGCTGTATTTTTAGGGTGACCGTATGTCCTGGGTTATGCTGTATTATTAGGGTGACTGTACGCTCCGGGTTACGCTGTATTATTAGGGTGACCGTACGTCCCGGGTTACGCTGTATTATTAGGGTGACCTTACGCCCCGGGTTACGCTGTATTATTAGGGTGACTGTACGCTCCGGGTTACGCTGTATTATTACGGTGACCGTATGTCCCGGGTTACGCTGTATTATTAGGGTGACCTTACGCCCCGGGTTATGCTGTATTATTAGGGTGACCTTACGCCCCGGGTTACGCTGTATTATTACGGTGACCGTATGTCCCGGGTTACGCTGTATTATTAGGGTGACCTTACGCCCCGGGTTACGCTGTATTAATAGGGTGACCTTACGCCCCGGGTTACGCTTTATTATTAGGGTGACTGTACGTCCCAGGTTACGCTGTATTATTAGGATGACCGTACGTCCCGGGTTACGCTGTATTATTAGGGTGAACTTACGCCCCGGGTTACGCTGTATTATTAGGGTGACCGTAAGTCCCAGGTTATGCTGTATTATTAGGGTGACCGTAAGTCCCAGGTTATGCTGTATTATTAGGGTGACCGTACGCCCCGCGTTACGCTGTATTATTAGGGTGACCATACGCCCCGGGTTACGCTGTATTATTAGGGTGACCGTACGCCCCGGGTTACGCTGTATTATTAGGGTGACCGTACGCCCCGCGTTACGCTGTATTATTAGGGTGACCATACGCCCCGGGTTACGCTGTATTATTAGGGTGACCGTACGCCCCGGGTTACGCTGTATTATTAGGGTGACCGTACGCCCCGCGTTACGCTGTATTATTAGGGTGACCATACGCCCCGGGTTACGCTGTATTATTAGGGTGACCATACGCCCCGGGTTACGCTGTATTATTAGGGTGACCATACGCCCCGGGTTACGCTGTATTATTAGGGTGAGCGTACGCCCCGGGTTATGCTGTATTATTAGGGTGACCGTACATCCCGGGTTATGCTGTATTATTAGGGTGACTGTACGCCCCGGGTTACGCTGTATTATTAGGGTGACCGTATGTCCCGGGTGACGCTGTATTATTAGGGTGACCGTATGTCCCGGGTGACGCTGTATTATTAGGGTGACCGTATGTCCCGGGTGACGCTGTATTATTAGGGTGACTGTACGCCCCGGGTTACGCTGTATTATTAGGGTGACCGTACGTCCCGGGTTACGCTGTATTATTAGGGTGACCGTATGTCCCAGGTTACGCTGTATTATTAGGGTGACCGTATGTCCCGGGTTACGCTGTATTATTAGGGTGACCGTACGTCCCGGGTTACGCTGTATTATTAGGGTGACCGTATGTCCCGGGTTACGCTGTATTATTAGGGTGACTGTACGTCCCTGGTTATGCTGTATTATTAGGGTGACCGTATGTCCCGGGTTACGCTGTATTATTAGGGTGACTGTACGTCCCGGGTTATGCTGTATTATTAGGGTGACTGTACGCCCCGGGTTACGCTGTATAATTAGGGTGACCGTATGTCCCGGGTTACGCTGTATTATTAGGGTGACTGTACGTCTCTGGTTATGCTGTATTATTAGGGTGACTGTACGCCCCGGGTTATGCTGTATTATTAGGGTGAGTGTACGCCCCGGGTTATGCTGTATTATTAGGGTGACTGTACGCCCCGGGTTACGCTGTATTATTAGGGTGAGTGTACGCCCCGGGTTACGCTGTATTATTAGGGTGACTGTATGTCCCGGGTGACGCTGTATTATTAGGGTGACCGTACGCCCCGGGTTACGCCGTATTATTAGGGTGACTGTACGTTCCGGGTTATGCTGTATTATTAGGGTGACCGTACGTCCCGGGTTATGCTGTATTATTAGGGTGACCGTACGCCCCGGGTAACGCCGTATTATTAGGGTGACTGTACATCCCGGGTTATGCTGTATTATTAGGGTGACTGTACGCCCCGGATTACGCTGTATTATTAGGGTGACTGTACATCCCGGGTTATGCTGTATTATTAGGGTGACCGTACGTCCCCGGGTTACGCTGTATTATTAGGGTGAGTGTACGCCCCGGTTACGCTGTATTATTAGGGTGACCGTACGCCCCGGGTTACGCTGTATTATTAGGGTGACCGTATGTCCCGGGTGACGCTGTATTATTAGGGTGACCGTACGCCCCGGGTTACGCTGTATTATTAGGGTGACCGTATGTCCCGGGTGACGCTGTATTATTAGGGTGACTGTATGTCCCGGGTTACGCTGTATTATTAGGGTGACCGTATGTCCCGGGTTACGCTGTATTATTAGGGTGACCGTACGCCCCGGGTTACGCTGTATTATTAGAGTGACCGTACGCCCCGGGTTACGCTGTATTATTAGGGTGACTGTACGCCCCGGGTTACGCTGTATTATTAGGTTGACCGTACGCCCCGGGTTACGCTGTATTATTAGGGTGACTGTATGTCCCGGGTTACGCTGTATTATTAGGGTGACTGTACGCCCCGGGTTACGCTGTATTATTAGGGTGACTGTATGTCCCGGGTTATGCTGTATTATTAGGGTGACCGTATGTCCCGGGTTACGCTGTATTATTAGGGTGACCGTATGTCCCGGGTTACGCTGTATTATTAGGGTGACCGTATGTCCCGGGTTACGCTGTATTATTAGGGTGACCGTACATCCCGGGTTATGCTGTATTATTAGGATGACTGTACGCCCCGGGTTACGCTGTATTATTAGGGTGACTGTATGTCCCGGGTTACGCTGTATTATTAGGGTGACCGTATGTCCCGGGTTACGCTGTATTATTAGGGTGACCGTATGTCCCGGGTTACGCTGTATTATTAGGGTGACCGTACATCCTGGGTTATGCTGTATTATTAGGGTGACTGTACGCCCCGGGTTACGCTGTATTATTAGGGTGACCGTACATCCCGGGTTACGCTGTATTATTAGTGTGACCGTACGCCCCGGGTTACGCTGTATTATTAGGGTGACCGTACGCCCCGGGTTACGCTGTATTATTAAGGTGACTGTACGCCCCTTGTTATGCTGTATTATTAGGGTGACCGTACGCCCCGGGTTATGCTGTATTATTAGGGTGACCGTACGCCCCGGGTTACGCTGTATTATTAGGGTGACCGTACGCCCCGGGTTACGCTGTATTATTAGGGTGACCGTACATCCCGGGTTAAGCTGTATTATTAGGGTGACTGTACGCCCCGGGTTATGCTGTATTATTAGGGTGACTGTACGCTCCGGGTTATGCTGTATTATTAGGGTGAGCGTACGTCCCGGGTTACGCTGTATTATTAGGGTGACTGTACGTCCCGGGTTATGCTGTATTATTAGGGTGACCGTATGCCCCGGGTTACGCTGTATTATTAGGGTGACCGTACGCCCCGGGTTACGCTGTATTATTAGGGTGACCGTATGCCCCGGGTTATGCTGTATTATTAGGGTGACCGTAGTATGTCCCGGGTTACGCTGTATTATTAGGGTGACCGTGCGTCCCGGGTTACGCTGTATTATTAGGGTGACTGTACGTCCCGGGTTACGCTGTATTATTAGGGTGATCGTACGCCCCGGGTTACGCTGTATTATTAGGGTGACTGTACGTCCCGGGTTATGCTGTATTATTAGGGTGACCGTACGCCCCGGGTTACGCTGTATTATTAGGGTGACCGTATGTCCCGGGTGACGCTGTATTATTAGGGTGACCGTACGCCCCGGGTTACGCTGTATTATTAGGGTGACTGTACGTCCCGGGTTATGCTGTATTATTAGGGTGACCGTATGTCCCGGGTTACGCTGTATTATTAGGGTGACTGTACGCCCCGGGTTAAGCTGTATTATTAGGGTGACCGTATGTCCCGGGTTACGCTGTATTATTAGGGTGACCTTACGCCCCGGGTTACGCTGTATTATTAGGGTGACCGTACGCCCCGGGTTACGCTGTATTATTAGGGTGACCGTACGCCCCGGGTTACGCTGTATTATTAGGGTGACTGTACGTCCCGGGTTATGCTGTATTATTAGGGTGACTGTACGTCCCGGGTTATGCTGTATTATTAGGGTGACCGTACGCCCCGGGTTACGCTGTATTATTAGGGTGACCGTATGTCCCGGGTTACGCTGTATTATTAGGGTGACCGTACGCCCCGGGTTACGCTGTATTATTAGGGTGACTGTACGTCCCGGGTTATGCTGTATTATTAGGGTGACTGTACGTCCCGGGTTATGCTGTATTATTAGTGTGACCGTACGCCCCGGGTTACGCTGTATTATTAGGGTGAGTGTACGCCCCGGGTTACGCTGTATTATTAGGGTGACTGTATGTCCCGGGTGACGCTGTATTATTAGGGTGACCGTACGCCCCGGGTTACGCCGTATTATTAGGGTGACCGTACGCCCCGGGTTACGCTGTATTATTAGGGTGACTGTACGTCCCGGGTTATGCTGTCTTATTAGGGTGACCGTACGTCCCGGGTTATGCTGTATTATTAGGGTGACTGTACGCCCCGGGTTACGCTGTATTATTAGGGTGAGTGTACGCCCCGGGTTACGCTGTATTATTAGGGTGACTGTATGTCCCGGGTGACGCTGTATTATTAGGGTGACCGTACGCCCCGGGTTACGCTGTATTATTAGGGTGAGTGTACGCCCCGGGTTATGCTGTATTATTAGGGTGACCGTATGTCCCGGGTTACGCTGTATTATTAGGGTGACCGTATGTCCCGGGTTATGCTGTATTATTAGGGTGACTGTACGTCCCGGGTTATGCTGTATTATTAGGGTGACCGTACGCCCCGGGTTACGCTGTATTATTAGGGTGAGTGTACGCCCCGGGTTACGCTGTATTATTAGGGTGACTGTATGTCCCGGGTGACGCTGTATTATTAGGGTGACCGTACGCCCCGGGTTACGCCGTATTATTAGGGTGACCGTACGCCCCGGGTTACGCTGTATTATTAGGGTGACTGTACGTCCCGGGTTATGCTGTATTATTAGGGTGACCGTACGTCCCGGGTTATGCTGTATTATTAGGGTGACTGTACGCCCTGGGTTACGCTGTATTATTAGGGTGAGTGTACGCCCCGGGTTACGCTGTATTATTAGGGTGACTGTATGTCCCGGGTGACGCTGTATTATTAGGGTGACCGTACGCCCCGGGTTACGCCGTATTATTAGGGTGACTGTACGTCCCGGGTTATGCTGTATTATTAGGGTGACCGTGCGTCCCGGGTTATGCTGTATTATTAGGGTGACCGTACGCCCCGGGTTACGCTGTATTATTAGGGTGACTGTACATCCCGGGTTATGCTGTATTATTAGGGTGACTGTATGTCCCGGGTTATGCTGTATTATTAGGGTGACCGTACGCCCCGGGTTACGCTGTATTATTAGGGTGACTGTACGTCCTGGGTTACGCTGTATTATTAGGGTGACCGTATGCCCCGGGTTACGCTGTATTATTAGGGTGACCGTATGTCCCGGGTGACGCTGTATTATTAGGGTGACCGTACGCCCCGGGTTACGCTGTATTATTAGGGTGACCGTATGTCCCGGGTGACGCTGTATTATTAGGGTGACTGTATGTCCCGGGTTACGCTGTATTATTAGGGTGACCGTACATCCCGGGTTATGCTGTATTATTAGGGTGACCGGACGCCCCGGGTTATGCTGTATTATTAGGGTGACCGTACGTCCCGGGTTACGCTGTATTATTAGGGTGACCGTACGTCCCGGGTTACGCTGTATTATTAGGGTGACCGTACGTCCCGGGTTACGCTGTATTATTAGGGTGACCGGACGCCCCGGGTTACGCTGTATTATTAGGGTGACCGTACGTCCCGGGTTACGCTGTATTATTAGGGTGACCGGACGCCCCGGGTTACGCTGTATTATTAGGGTGACCGGACACCCCGGGTTACGCTGTATTATTAGGGTGACCGTACGTCCCGGGTTACGCTGTATTATTAGGGTGACCGTACGTCCCGGGTTACGCTGTATTATTAGGGTGACCGTACGCCCCGGGTTATGCTGTAATATTAGGGTGACCGTATGTCCCGGGTTATGCTGTATTATTAGGGTGACCGTATGCCCCGGGTTACGCTGTATTATTAGGGTGACCGTGCGTCCCGGGTTACGCTGTATTATTAGAGTGAGCGTACGCCCCGGGTTACGCTGTATTATTAGGGTGAGTGTACGCCCCGGGTTATGCTGTATTATTAGGGTGACCGTATGCCCCGGGTTACGCTGTATTATTAGGGTGACTGTACGTCCCGGGTTACGCTGTATTATTAGGGTGACCGTACGCCCCGGGTTATGCTGTATTATTAGGGTGACCGTACGCCCCGGGTTATGCTGTGTTATTAGGGAGACCGTACGCCCCGGGTTACGCTGTATTATTAGGGTGACCGTACGTCCCGGGTTACGCTGTATTATTAGGGTGACTGTACGCCCCGGGTTACGCTGTATTATTAGGGTGACCGTACGCCCCGGGTTACGCTGTATTATTAGGGTGACCGTATGTCCCGCATTACGCTGTATTATTAGGGTGACTGTACGCCCGTGTTACGCTGTATTATTAGGGTGACCGTACGCCCCGGGTTATGCTGTATTATTAGGGTGACCGTGCGCCCCGGGTTATGCTGTATTATTAGGGTGACCGTACGCCCCGGGTTACGCTGTATTATTAGGGTGACTGTACGTCCTGGGTTACACTGTATTATTAGGGTGACAGTACGCCCCGGGTTATGCTGTATTATTAGGGTGACTGTACGTCCCGGGTTATGCTGTATTATTAGGGTGACCGGACACCCCGGGTTACGCTGTATTATTAGGGTGACCGTACGTCCCGGGTTACGCTGTATTATTAGGGTGACCGTACGTCCCGGGTTACGCTGTATTATTAGGGTGACCGTACGCCCCGGGTTATGCTGTAATATTAGGGTGACCGTATGTCCCGGGTTATGCTGTATTATTAGGGTGACCGTATGCCCCGGGTTACGCTGTATTATTAGGGTGACCGTGCGTCCCGGGTTACGCTGTATTATTAGAGTGAGCGTACGCCCCGGGTTACGCTGTATTATTAGGGTGAGTGTACGCCCCGGGTTATGCTGTATTATTAGGGTGACCGTATGCCCCGGGTTACGCTGTATTATTAGGGTGACTGTACGTCCCGGGTTACGCTGTATTATTAGGGTGACCGTACGCCCCGGGTTATGCTGTATTATTAGGGTGACCGTACGCCCCGGGTTATGCTGTGTTATTAGGGTGACCGTACGCCCCGGGTTACGCTGTATTATTAGGGTGACCGTACGTCCCGGGTTACGCTGTATTATTAGGGTGACTGTACGCCCCGGGTTACGCTGTATTATTAGGGTGACCGTACGCCCCGGGTTACGCTGTATTATTAGGGTGACCGTATGTCCCGCATTACGCTGTATTATTAGGGTGACTGTACGCCCGTGTTACGCTGTATTATTAGGGTGACCGTACGCCCCGGGTTATGCTGTATTATTAGGGTGACCGTGCGCCCCGGGTTATGCTGTATTATTAGGGTGACCGTACGCCCCGGGTTACGCTGTATTATTAGGGTGACTGTACGTCCTGGGTTACACTGTATTATTAGGGTGACAGTACGCCCCGGGTTATGCTGTATTATTAGGGTGACTGTACGTCCCGGGTTATGCTGTATTATTAGGGTGACCGTATGCCCCGGGTTACGCTGTATTATTAGGGTGATCGTACGTCCCGGGTTATGCTGTATTATTAGGGTGACCGTACGCCCCGGGTAATGCTGTATTATTAGGGTGACCGTACGCCCCGGGTTACGCTGTATTATTAGGGTGACCGTACGCCCCGGTTTTGCCGGGACAGACCTGGATTTTCATTAAACATCTCGGTGTCCTGACAATTTTCTCGATATTCTTCAAATGTCCAAGGTTTTTATCTTTCCCTGTTTTGGGCGGACAAAACCATAAAAATAGACATGTGATCGATCATATCAAACACTAAACATTTTAAACATATTGGTAAACTCTAATTTAAAGATGTATTAATTAAAGATTTATTAATATAAACCAACCCCTCATTTTGCCACACTCAAGAGTTTGTGTTATGTTAGGGAACTGAGATAAATCAATAATACAGCATCAATGGGGACGCTATTAGACAAATACCATTATAATATTTATTTTTAAGTGATGTAATTTGTTTTATAAATAATTTAATAAATAATGTTTTATAAATTATAAATAATTGTCCTAGTTTCTACTATTGAAAATCTAGTCAACCTCCATTTTAGAGCCTCAGCTTGTGGCACTACGGGTGAGCGGCTATAAACAAGAACTGGGGCGCTCCCTATATAAAACGTGAAGCTGAATACTTTCAATACTTAGTATACTGCACCGACACACTTTATTCGAGCAAATACCCGGTATGTACCTGGCAGATACCTGGAATGCGCCACTCCTCACCTCTGACAAGCCCCGTTGCATTTGCCTTCCCAGCCTGGGTTCATGCCTGGCTGATGGGCGGCTGATCTGTTAAATGATAATGATTAGGATTTAATAGGCTGCAATGCTTCGCGTGTCTACCAGATGGCATAAATTCATGAATTGTAATGCAGTATATATATATATACTGTGCAGTATTGCAGCCAGCGGGAATAAAATGCTTCAATCCCTGCTTGGAAAATAACTCAATGCACTCGGGCAGAAAACAGTCACAAACCTCAATACACCCGGGTATACCCGAATTCGTGGGACTAGCCAAGCTCGAATAAAGTGTGTCGCCAGTGTAAAGTGGCGGACCAAAAAAACGATAATATACTGGCCCAAACAGGTGTTGCTGCTCAACCCGAAGGAGGATCTTCCCTTGATCCTCAATTGACACGTGGTGACAAGAAATCGTGACGAAGCACCGTCCGTGTGCGAAACGCGTTGTTCCATCGTGGGACGGAGAGGAAGTTTGTCCGCTACCAGCCACCGTAGTTTTCCAGATTGTCCCGTTCACAATCCCACTCACCGGAACGCGGGTGTGGGAATCAACTGCAGCACGGCGTAGGAGGAGGCTGCGGTTAGCTGGAGCCAGTGTTTTTAGATGTGTCTATGCTTATTCGTACTTTGTCAATGAAACTGCATTTATCCCAATTCCTGGCTGTTTGTCATCCCACTGTGGTGTTGCGGGAGTACGTATTGTATCCAATGAATGAGTAGAGGGACCATTAAGCAAGTTACCTCAAGGAATTGATGTGTTGGGAAGATCGCTCACACATGGCCGTGTGAGTGTTATTGCATTTATCATCTTACATTCTCACCATCCCGTCCTTTCCCCTCCCTTCCCCTTTTCCCTTCTCCCCCCCTGCCCCTTTTTTGTTTCACTTTGCTGATTTTGTTTGCTAAGCAACATCAGATTGACATCAGCACAGCAATGATTGTTTTTATTTTCTTCTCCTTATGCGCTCCACGATTTCTTGTCACCACGAGCTGCTATAAATAGCAGAGGAACCGTTACAATGCGTGCTTCCTATAAATTTCCCGTCCGACGCCCCTGGAATCTGCTAGGTGGGTTGATTGGTGCCTCCTTTTCTTACGAAGCAAGTTACAATGAAATGCTTCCAAATACATTTAATATTACATTTCTCACAATTACAGTATTTGTTAAAAGTATTCTGATACTTGAGAGTTTTCATGTCTTTTTGCTCCGTTTGGTGATGTGGTCGTGCTGTAAAGGACCTGCCCGCACCAACACGGATGGCAAGAGGGGGATACATGTAGAGAAGGCAAACTGCAAACCAATTTCTGTGGCACAATTGATGGGACCTAAAGCAAAAGGTTGACCAAAAATAACAATACCTTCCTACTTACTACAGAATTTACATTACAGATTTGGGATACATTTGACCTAACTATTTTTCCTTCCCCACTAGGACCTACCTGTTTTAATCTGAATTTCCTCCTAGCACAAATGTTGGGTCGATTTAAAAATTGGAACAAAGTTAATAAAAGAAGTAGTACTATATATACACCAACTAATCGCTAAAAATTGGGAGATACTCGCGTTCCAAACATTGAGCGAATGGTACACGTCGTCACCACGAGACCTTTTCCCGTACCTTCAAATCAAACACTGGATTGACTCGGCCGCGGATAGAAGTAACATTTGTAGAGCCCTCAAACCTTTTGAAGTCTTTCTGACCCAAAACTCTAGAACGAAGGGTGTTATTTCATGGATTTATAATGTATTATTGACCTCGACACCCATTACACAACATAAATTATTTATTTATTTATAAAATGTGTTACCAGGAAGTAATACATTGAAAGTTACCTCTCGTTTTCACGTATGTCCTGGGCACAGAGTTATGATGATAAATAATACATGGTTACAATTAAGTGAACAGGGTTATATATTATATATAAAGAAATTGCATTCACAGTTAAAGATAATACATGTTATAGGCGTATATAACAGTTACAGACCAGCTTAAAATGTGAGACAGCTTTAGTTTTTAAAGAATTTAGACTGGTGGCGGCTGTGAGAGTCTCCGGTAGACTGTTCCAGTTGTGTGGTGCACGGTAAGAGAAGGAGGAGTGGCTGGATACTTTGTTGAACCAGCTTGCCTGGGAACAGGACATCGGTTCTGACATTGATGAAGAATTGTGGGGCTAGATTTGAAACAATGCCGCTACTTTATCTGGATCGGCTGACACTAGAGAGGTTCAGTATAAGGTATTTCTCAGATGCCCCAGCCACCCGAACGTGTCCAATCTCTGTTGGAGAAACTGCAGAATTGAATGGTCCCTTTAACATATTTGGTGGGAATGCTCCATTATTCAATCATACTGGCAGGAAATGAGAGATTCCATACAGGAAGTTACCGTTCTGCGGAATGCGGCCAAACTGAATGTATCCCTTTTATTGGAAATTTCAGAGGATCCCACCCATTAACTCATGGTATCATAGAGTTAGCAATTGGTGGCTATGGAAAAACTTACAGCTTTAAACAACAAGAAATCATGCAAATACTTTAGTATATGGGAACCCTTTATTAAATACACACAAAGAGATAATAGCCGGTTCTTTAAGCCAGTATCCCTACAAAATATCAAACAGATGTCGACGCAGAGCGAAAATGTTTGAAAAGGGCTGGACCTTTGACCGTGAGATAAACGCAATTTTAATCAGCACTTAGGCATACACGAGATAATGAGTCCTCTGACGCGTTTTGCACCTGCTGCGGTGCTTTATCAAAGAGTGACTACGCAGAGTCAAAGTGATCCCTTTTGTAGTGGTTTAATGCCGGAAGGGTTAACCGAATGCGACCAGGAAAATGTATCCGCCTTAAACCCGGTGTCCGAGATTGGAGACGCTGAACGTGTTCTATTTTTCCACCTGCTCTGTATGTGTATTTAAAAAAGTATGCAAGTGTTCGTAATATGAATAATCAACCCCTTAAACCCTGTTATATTTCTGTACACTTCACTCCCACCCTCACCTTTGAATTTCCGTACCCCTTTACTTGTGGAAAATGTAATAAAACAAAGTTTTATCACACTCTCGCACGCAATTCTGCTCACTTTTAAAGCTTTACACGGGGTTCCCCCCCCCCCCCTCTCCCAATCGCAGATTGGCCCCTCTAGGGAAATACTACTCTGGTTACACATGGCTATAGTGTGGTGCACCTGCTGGCTTACAGGACTCCTGAGTCTCCCGCTTGATGGTATTAAGGGGAATAGCATCAGGACTGGCTTGTGAGTTAATGCTGAGTTATACTCACTCATGGTACAGCGCCTCCATCTCTTCCAGACCCCCAGTGTAGTAGGGAGGAGTCTCTGAAAGAGTACCTCTATGTGCACCTTCTTCCCAAGTGACTCCACACACAGGACAGAAGCGTTCTTTCTCTTTGGCATCCTTTATTAACAGCAGACATGGACAGCCGCCCATCAAAGTCACTTGGTCGTCTAGCCACTCATTCTCAGGTTGCCAACCCAAAGGAAGTCCCTGACCTTACACTCCCAGGCAAGGGCCCTGAAAGCAGGTCTATCTCTTCCCCTACTCCCTAATGAAGTAAGAGGTATAGTCTTCCACACCACTCCCTAGAGGGAGGGCCACAAACACTGCCAGAGCCCTGACAGGTTGCTGGACAGACTCACCTCACTTAGGTGGTGAGGCACACACACTAAATACAGGAAGTGCTGCATATTATATAGCTTCAGTATGCACCACCCCTGTGTCACTGTTAGTGGACACAGAGCCTGATGTCACTTCCTTCACTGAATAATACACTGCATATGAAGTGAGGGCAAACCCCATGATTACTCCTGGCAAACCTGCCCTTTAATAGGGATTATTGCACAGGAGGAGAAAGACATGTAACCCCAAAATTACACAGGGCTACACACTCTTCTGCCCCTCCTTACATCTCAGCCCTAATTTCTCGCTATGCACCATCCAGACTCTTGTGTTCTGCTCAAAGATGTCTTCTCTCTACCCGCTTTGTATCTAAAGCCCTCTCCTCTGGAACGCCCTTCCCCTCAATACCCGACTAGCACCCTCTCTATCCACCTTTAAGACCCACATTAAGACACACTTGCTTAAAGAGGCATATGAGTAGCACCGTGGCTGATACTATACACATGATACGCAAAGCTTGGCCCCCTGCAGACGCACTTACCAGAACTCCCTCCTACTGTCCCTTCCACCAGGGGACGAGTTCCACTTTACTATTCTGCCATGTAGGCTCCTTAATGAGCCCGGGAATCAGAGCACTACATTTGTTAACCCTTTGAGTGCCGGCGGGGGGGGGGGGGGGCGAGGCCACGAACCCCTCCGGCCCTCGCGAATCACGTGACCGCTTTTCCGAAGCGATTGTGTGATCGCTCCCGTCATCGATGACAGAAGGGGAGATGGCCTCCTCCTCGTGTTCCACTTCCTCGCCGATCGCGCTTCGCGGGAACGTAGCAGGCGATCTCCCCTAAAGAACCGAGCCGGAAGATGGTCGCACCATGGGAACCCCGGGGAGTGCCAGACTCCATGCTGTAGGAGCTACTTCTGAAGGTCACCCAAAAGGTGAGTTTCTGGTTTATCTCTCCCGTGGCACCGGAGCCAATAAGAAGCTGCCACGTCATTGCACGCTGCTGCCTACTGGCCCGCCTGCCACAGCAGGTTTAAGAACCAGGGAGTACCGGCAGCACCTATGGAAGGGAGTATCTTGGAAACCAGGGGGTTCCCGCAGCTGATATGAATGCGGGGACCCCCTGCTTTGTAATCATTTCTTATATTAAAGTGAACCTGGGAAGGAACGCTCCTTTAAATAAAGAGTCTCCGACTCCTTGGGCTTACTCCAGGTGACCCTCACTTTGTTCAAGCCGCGGGAATGTGCTGCTGTACGACTTCACTTCTCTGGCAGTGATGGGGTTAAGATCTCTTGAAATCAGTCACAGTCACACATGCACACACACTCACACACAGATACATGCACACACACTCACACACAGATACATGCACACAAACACACTCACACACAGATACATGCACACAAACACACTCACACACAGATACATGCACACAAACACACTCACACACAGATACATGCACACAAACACACTCACACACAGATACATGCACACAAACACACTCACACACAGATACATGCACACAAACACACTCACACACAGATACATGCACACAAACACACTCACACACAGATACATGCACACAAACACACTCACACACAGATACATGCACACAAACACACTCACACACAGATACATGCACACAAACACACTCACACACAGATACATGCACACAAACATACTCACACACAGATACATGCACACAGACAGACTCACACACACACACTCACACACAGATACATGCACACAGACAGACTCACCCTCACACAGGCACACAGACACACTCACACACAGATACATGCACACAGACAGACTCACCCTCACACACTCACATAGGCACACAGACACACAAACACACTCACACACAGATATATGCACACAGACAGACTCACCCTCTCACAGGCACACAGGCACACAAACACACTCACACACAGATACATGCACACAGACAAACTCACCCACACACACTCACACAGGCACACAGACACACTAACACATACACACAGAAACACTAACACATACACACAGAAACACTAACACATACACAGGCTTCAGCTGCAATGCACACAGACACACTCACAAATACAGAACATTTATACACACACACACACACACTCATATATACACACAGACACAATCACACATGCACACAGACACAAACACATGTACACACACGCATACAAACACACTCACACATATATACAGACACACACACATAGATACAGACACACTCACACATGCACACAGGCACAAACACATGTACACACACGCATACAGACACACTCACACATACATACAGACACACACACACATTTATTTATTTATAAAATATTTTACCAGGAAGTAATACATTGAGAGTTACCTCTCGTTTTCAAGTATGTCCTGGGCACAGAGTAAAACAAATAATACATGGTTACAAGTACAGTTACATAAATGAACAAGGTATACATTATATACACGACATTGCGTGCACAGTTAAAGAAAATGTATATTATGAGCGTATGAAACAGTTACAGACCAGATTAAAGTGTGAGACAGCCTTAGATTTGAAAGAACTTAAACTGGTGGTGGATGTGAGAGTCTCTGGTAGGTTGTTCCAGTTTTGGGGTGCACTGAAGGAGAAGGAGGAACGTCCGGATACTTTGTTGAGCCTTGGGACCATGAATAGTCTTTTGGAGTATGATCTCAGGTGATAGGTGCTGCATGTGGTAGGGGTGAGGAGCTTGTTCAGGTAGCTGGGTAGCTTTCCCAGAAAGTATTTGAGGGTGAGACAGGAAAGGTGAACTTTGCGCCTAGACTCTAGTGATGACCAATCTAGTTCTTTGAGCATTTCGCAGTGATGTGTGTTATAGTTGCATTGGAGAACAAAACGACACATTGAATTGTAGAGGGTGTCAAGTTTGCTAAGGTGGGTTTGAGGAGCCGAGCCATATACTATGTCTCCATAGTCAATAATTGGCATTAGCATCTGCTGTGCAATACGCTTTCTGACCAGGAGACTTAGGGAGGATTTGTTCCTGTAAAGTACCCCTAGTTTGTCATAGGTCTTGGTTGTCAGGGTATCAATGTGCCTCCCGAATGTTAAGTGGGAGTCAAACCATAAGCCCAGGTATTTAAAACTAGTGACAGGTGTTAGGGTGGTATTAGCGTTGGTTCTAATATGGAGCTCAGTAACTGGAAGCTTTACAAATTTAGTCTTGGTCCCAAATACCATTGTTACAGTCTTGTCAGTGTTTAAAAACAGTTTGTTTTGGGAAATCCAGTTTTCGAGTCTCAAAAAGTCAGACTGAAGTATGTGTTGAAGGTCAGAGAGGCTATGGCTGTGTGCATATAGGATTGTGTCATCTGCATACATGTGTATTGAGGCTTCCTTACAAGCTGTGGGAAGATCATTAATGAACACTGAGAAGAGTAGGGGCCCCAGAACAGAGCCTTGCGGGACACCACAGGTGATATCCAGGGGGTTGGAGTTAGAGCCTGAGATGGACACATGTTGGGATCTTCCTGATAGGTAGGACTGAAACCAGTTTAAAGCATGTTTCCCTATTCCAGAGCTCTGGAGTTTGTTAAGCAGGATAACATGATCAACTGTGTCAAAAGCCTTTGCAAAATCTAGGAATACTGCACCAGTGAGTTGTCCCCGTTCCATTCCACACTGGATTTCATTGCAAACTTTTAGCAGGGTAGTTACGGTGGAGTGTTTGGGATGAAACCCAGACTGGAATTGGCTAGGGAAATTTGTCTTGGTGTAGAAATCGCTTATTGGGAGTGGACACATTTTTCCATTACTTTGGATAGAATTGGGAGAAGTGAGATTGGCCTGTAGTTTGAGACAGTGTTTTTGTCCCCACTTTTGAAGATTGGGACAACTCTGACAGTTTTCCAGGTCTTAGGGATATGGCCTGCACACAGGATAGAGTTGACTATGGACGCAATTGGTTTGGCAATGGCTGGGGCACCAAGTCGTAGGAACCTAGATTGTAGTAAGTCGGGTCCACATTGGCTGCTTAGTTTTAGTTTGAGGAGCGCTTGTGTAATCTCCTCTTCAGATACTGGGCTAAATTGAAAATTGTGGGCAGTGTTGGGAGGGGGTGGAACTGTAGGGATACTCCCAGGATGAGATTCATGTTTGGGGTTTGTGCTGCGTTTCGCTAATAAGTTAGTGGCACACCCCACAAAGTAATCATTGAATGCATTTGCAATGTCAGTGGGGTTTGTCAGAGTAATATCCCCCTTAGTGATATTACTTGGTTGTTGATGGTTAGGAGGCTGGAATAAATTGTTGATAACCTTCCAGAAGTTAGCTGGGTTTGATGTGTTCTGGAGGAGATTGTCAGAGTAATATTGTGCTTTTGCATGCCTTGTTTGCCTTGTGCACATGTTCCGCATGCATCTGTAGTGATTGAGATCCTTGGTAGTGCCAGTTACTTTGTAGCTTTTCCACAAGGCATCCCTGAACTGGTAGAGTGCTATAAGGTCAGGTGTAACCCATGGAAGGTGGGCCCCCCGTACCCTTATTTTGCGTAGTGGAGCATGGGTATCGCAGAGTTTTAAGAACTCGGATTGAAAATAGTCGAGCGCAGAATCGGGGTCGGGAATTAAATCGATTCTGTGCCATGGGCAGTTGGTAAGGTCATCCAGAAACTGTTGTGGGTTAAAATTTTTAAATGTTCTAGTGAGGAGAACTTTAGGGCTTGAATGGGGCGGTTTAATTTTCCTTACACAGTACACTATTGCATGGTCACTGAAAATATCAGGAAGGATGCCAGAGGATTAGATTCTGCTGGGGTTTGAGGAGAGAATCCAGTCTAGCAAGGAATGGTTATGCGATTTCAGGTTTATCCGTGTGGGTTGGGAAATGAGTTGCGATAGGTTAAGTGACTTGAGTTGTATCTGGATTTTGTGGTTTTTAGGGTCAAGCCAATTGAAGTTGAAATCTCCAAGAACTAGCAGCTCACTCTTCTCATTTAGAGAGGAAATGGAGCCAAGAACTTGGGTGATATCAGTCAAGGATTGTAGAGGGGCTTTAGGGGGGCGGTAGATGCCAGCAAGCAAGATGGGCTTAGAAAAGGGGAGGCAGATTTTGCCAACTAGAGTTTCAAAAGAGGGTGGACTTGGTGGGCAATTTAACAGTGTAAATTGTAAGGTGTCTGCAATATAAAATAACACCCCTCCTCCTCTCTTTGACCTATCTCTCCTAAAAATGGAGTATCCCTGAATGGCGATATTTGCATCAGGGGTTTTAGGGGATAGCCATGTTTCTGTAAGAATGATGGCTTTGGGTTTATGCATAAGGCACCATGCACTTAGTTCATCCAGTTTGGGCAGCAGGCTCCGGATGTTTATATGGGCGACAGATAGCCCTTTTTGGAATTTAAAGGTGGGATTCTCAGGGGCATGGGACAGAGCTGAAATGGGAGGACCTGGGTTAGTTTCAATATCACCTGCTAAAGAGAGTAATAGTATGAGTAGAAATTTGGGTAGTTGTTTGCAAGTTGTAGATTTGTGATGTTTGCCATTTGAGTGAGAGGTGGTTGGTGTGCTGGTTTTTAGAGTTCTCCACCAACATTCAGTAGATAGTGCAAGGCTTTTGAGTAGTCCAGGGTGTATGGTGATGTTGGGTGTGGGCCAGGATGAAGGAGTTTGTAGTGGATAGAGGGAGTAACATCTCCATGAGGCCAGGAGAAAGAAAAAAATTAAAATACATAGCAGGTTCATGATGCCAGAGGTAGGCATTGCTGCAAGGGGCTGTTGTGAGCAGAGTGAGTGTGAGCAGACTAACAGCAGGTGTGTGGCTGTTCCTTGTCAAATGTTTAGCTGTATTGCAATGTTAGAGTCAGTTCAGGGTTTCAGTGTATTGTGCAGTCAGTTTTGAGAGAGACTGCAGTAAATAAGTTGCAAAGGGGTGGGGGTTGAAATAGGCAGGTTAGCAAGCATGGGATCATAGTGTGATCTGAATAGCTTACCGTTTGTTGTCTTGAGTTAAAGAGTTTGCAGAAAGAAGCAGTCCCCAGTCACCTCTAGTCAAACTGTAGTCTAACTGTATTTATCACTTAAAAACCTCACTATCTAATGCCTCGCTGTCTAATGCCTAATGCAGTTCCTGCAAAGATGCAGGAAAGGTGTTGGTATTATACAGATAAAAGCAGTCACATGACCCTCCCCCTCCCCAATCAATCAGCTTGTACACAGACACACACATACACAAATGCACACTCACACAGGCACAGGCACACTCACACAGGCACACAGACACATTCACACACACAAAGGCACACTCACCCATACACACAGGCACAGTCACAGAGGCACACATGCACACAAACACACACACACACACAGATACATGCACACAAACACACACACACAGACAGATTCTCACACACGCACACTCACACAGGCACACAGACACATACACACACTCATACACTCACTCATACACACACTCACAAATACACACAGACACCATCACACAGACTCACTCACACATACAGACACAATTACACATACACACACTCACACACAATCACACATACACACCGACACACTCTCACACACACACAGGCACACTCACACATACGCGCAGAGTAATGTGTTCCAGATGAGGCCATCACGAGCGTAATTGTGAGCTTGTGCTTCAGTCTGAACGGCACCTCGCTAATGCCTCATAAACTTGGCCAGGGCCGCATGGGGTGAGTATCAAGTGAGACACAAGTCAGAGAGGCAAAATAGGTGAGGCAATGAGAGGGGGGGGGGAGGGGGAGATGAGTGGGGAAGGGGGGAGGGGGAGGTGGCGAGTGCATAGGAAAATAAATGTATCACCGTGTTTGCAAGTTGTGAAAGATTTAAAAACCCTGCACTGATATTATTGAAACTTCATACCCATGTACATTTCCTCCCAGGGGGGCAAATACTTAACCCCTTCCCTGCCCTGAGGGGTTCTTGGCCTCTCCATTGGGAAGGGGCCAGCACCCCAGCTCCGGTGAGTAAATAAGGTGGATGTCTTGAATGGCAGGTCAAAAAATAAGGCTTTAAACTGCGATGTTCCAGACACGTGAAGTCCAAACGTTCTGAGATCCACAAGACGGAGAACACGAGTAACCGCTGGATCACCAGATTAATGTGAAAGAGGCTTCACCAAAAAGAACGGAACAAAATCAAGAACCATTTATATGTTCCATTAAGGTTCAAACCGCACAATATTAATATTGAGACTGTACTGTGCATCCCATGTAGAAGACATGTATATATCTAAACGTGTGTGTTTCTGTACAAATATTTATTTATATGATCCTGCAATCCTGATTAGAGACGGGTGAATCCACCCAACTCCGTTTCCCAGATGTTCTCGTATTTCTCCCCCCCCCCACACCCCCCCAGAAATCCCTGTGTAAAATCCGCAAATGGATTTGGTCGATTTTAATTGGCGCAGATCAAGAAACGCCATTGGGTACAATCTGTGGGACGGATCCGTAGAATCTAATCAGCGGATTCAGAAACGCGTTGGCGGATTCTTAAAAATCCGTCACCGGATGGCTGTATCCGTAGATTGGACGCGACAAATCCGTCCCCGGGTTTGCGGGAATCCGCGGAGTGTGTTGGCAATAATAGTAAAAAACATCTGCAAACCGCGAATCGCCCTTTTTGAGATTGATCCACTGATATTCACGGACCGAAGGATCCGTCCGATCCGCTGCGGATCCAAAATCTGCCCCAAACATTCGCCCGTCTCTAGTCCTGATGCAGTGATACATACACAACTCTCCTCCTCTCCTTAACCCTTTGAGTGCTCCAGTACCACCGGCACATTGAAGATCACCACTGACGTGAAGGTAAGAGAAGTCCTCCTCTTCCGTTCCTCCACCGCTTAGATCGTGTTCAGCGCTCCACAGGATCTTCCCTAGAAAACAAGCAGCAAGTCCATAATGTACCCCCCTATGTCATGGTGTCCTGGAGTGCCAGACCATGCGATGTGCCGGCTACGTCATGGTGTCCCTGGAGTGCCAGACCTGTCGATGTGCCGGCTACGTCATGGTGTCCCTGGAGTGCCAGACCCTGTGACGTGCCGGCTACGTCACGGTGTCCCTGGAGTGCCAGACCATGCGATGTACCGGCTACGTCATGGTGTCCCTGTAGTGCCAGACCCTGTGACGTGCTGGCTACGTCATGGTGTCCCTGGAGTGCCAGACCCTGTGACGTGCTGGCTACGTCATGGTGTCCCTGGAGTGCCAGACCCTGCAACGTGCTGGCTACGTCATGGTGTCCCTGGAGTGCCAGACCATGCAACGTGCCGGCTACGTCATGGTGTCCCTGGAGTGCCAGACCATGCAACGTGCCGGCTACGTCATGGTGTCCCTGGAGTTCCAGACCCTGCAACGTGCCGGCTACGTCATGGTGTCCCTGGAGTGCCAGACCCTGCAACGTGCTGGCTACGTCATGGTGTCCCTGGAGTGCCAGACCCTGCAACGTGCCGGCTACGTCATGGTGTCCCTGGAGTGCCAGACCATGCAACGTGCCGGCTACATCATGGTGTCCCTGGGGTGCCAGACCATGCAACGTGCTGGCTACGTCATGGTGTCCCTGGAGTGCCAGACCCTGTGACCTGCCGGCTACATCATGGTGTCCCTGGAGTGCCAGACCCTGTGAAATGCCGGCTACGTCATGGTGTCTTTCCTGAAACCAGGGTCACGAATGATGTATGATTAGTTCCAGTAAGCTTAACTCATGTCTTCCCTCTTCCAAGGCACAAACAAGTCCCTTTCTCTTTCTTAATTTTATTGAGGGAAAATCACAGGAAGAAAGGTACTTGTGGATGTAATGTAGGTAGAGAGTGCTTCTCTGTCTGTAGTGCAGTGTATCAAGGATGAGACAGTGTAAAACAGATAGGCCTTGTTGGGGCAAACAGCAGGCAGTTACTCACTCAGAGTCCAGGGTGAAAAGGAAGTGAGGACCAAGGGTCACTAAAGTGAGACTACACTGGCGACACACTTTATTCGAGCTCGGCTAGTCCCACGAATTCGGGTATACCCGGGTGTATTGAGGTTTGTGACTGTTTTCTGCCCGAGTGCATTGAGGTATTTTCTAGGCAGGGATTGAAGCATTTTATTCCCACTGGCTGCAATACTGCACAGTATATATATATATACTGCATTACAATTCATGAATTTATGCCATCTGGTAGACACGCGAAGCATTGCAGCCTATTAAATCCTAATCATTATCATTTAACAGATCAGCCGCCCGTCAGCCAGGCATGAACCCAGGCTGGGAAGGCAAACACAACGGGGCTTGTCAGAGGTGAGGAGCGGCGCATTCCAGGTATCTGCCAGGTACAAACTGGGCATTTGCTCGAATAAAGTGTGTCGGTGCAGTATACTAACTGTCAGCAAGGACAGGGGGGTAGGATTAGCCCACTCTCAGTTAGGAGAATATGAGCTGCAGGCAACCACCACAGGCTGTGTAAACAACATGTAGCAATAATGTTACCTTTTCACATGCAGCAAGCTGCTGGTATAGGGAAAATAACAGACAGCCAAACTAGGGAGAAAAGAATACCAAACTGTAAAGGGGAACAGAGGAATATGGAATCTGGTTCCAGGACACTCCCCGTCTGGTATCTGGAGATACCACTATATTCCTGGAATATGTGGAACATATGTGCAATACAACAACGTAACAATGCAAAGTTCATGTCCACATAACGGTGTGATACCGGCCGGTACCACCAGCTTAAAGTCCTTTGGCCAAGGTTCTTTGGCAAAGGATGACAAGCGGATGCACCGGTCCAGGTTAGCTGGGTGCACCACAATGTCTTTTGCAAAAGTCTCTGGTCCTGTTTCTTTTCAAACTTATGGAAGAACAGTCCTTTTGTCTCTGTAGTTTCACCTACAGAGTACATCCCCTTGTAGGTATGCCAGTCGTGATAGCCTGTCACTCTATCACCTGGCGTTTGGCAGAAGATGGCCTTTGGCTCCTTGCGGAAGCGGATCAACACTCCTGGAAGACTGGTTGTCAAGTCTGGTCCAGTGAAGAGGGCGTCGTTCAGGGAGACCCCCTGGTGCTGAGCGCTGGAGCTGAACACTACCTGGGTTTGATCGGGTTCCCAAGGGTGGTAGACCCCAGATGATTGGAGGTACCAGCATTCTTCACCTTCCTTCAGTGGAGGTGCTGGCTTTGTGTGGCCGCTAAGGAATGTCCTCTGGATGAAGGCCACAAAGTTAAGTTTGGTCTCTGGTTTCCTTTGTAGGTCGCAGCAGAGCGAAGTGAGCCTAGAGATGGCATGTTCTTTGTTGTTTGGGAGGCGTCTTCTTGGTGAATGGAATGGTAGCAGGGCCACCCAACTGCCTAATTCATCCTTGAAGAGCTTCTTATCCATTAACCTCAAGAATTCTTTATCTTCCATTGATGGCGCCTGTTTGTCGTCGTCCCTTGTTGTCTGGAACGCTGTACGCCCTAGGTCATCGGAACGTTTCTCTTGCACGATAACGTCTCTACGTACTTTGACGATACTCCTTTGTGTCTCTTTGTTAACTGCCGTCATGAGGTTGTTTTCTCCCTGGACATGACGAAGAACAGTCTCTTTTGTCCTTCTAAATCCCTTTGTGAAATGTCTCTGCGACTGTCTCTTTTTTGACATGCGAGAGGACAGTCTTTTTGCCACTGTGGCTTCACCTGCAGGGCGCAATGTTTTGCGGCTATGCCAGCCGTGACAGCTGGCTGCCTTGTCGCTTGATACTCTGTGGAGAGGAATGGATGTACGTCTCAGCTGTGTCATTGCTCTCAAGGGAACTGTCTGATTGTTTATTGTCTTTTGGACGATCCCTTTGTCGGTCACCTTTGGGAGGTTACTTTTTTCCTTCGGTGGAATCGACTCATCATCCTTAGCTGTCTGGACTACTGAGCATCCTAGGCGATTGTCACATCCCCCTGATGTGAGGATGTTTTTGTTGATCTCAGGGGTATGACCTTGTCTCTTCTCTTCACTTGGCCCTCCTGTCACTTGGAGATGGCCAAGACATGGTTCAGAGTGGGATGTGTGTCCACATTCTGTTATCACTGTTCTGCGAGCGTCAACATAGTCTTGTCCGTGCCCTTTGTCAGTGCATACATTGCCCACTATCACCCATCCTAGGTCAAGTCTTTGGGCGTATGGTGCGTTGTGGGGTCCGTTACGCTGTTTACAGACTTTGTGCACCCTCAAAATGTCCCTACCGAGCAGCAGCAAGATCTTGGCGCCTTGTTCTACCGGCGGAATGTAGTTGGCTATTCCTCTGAGGTGCGGGTGATGGCGTGCCACGTCTGGTGTGGGAATCTCATCCCTGTTTGCAGCCATGTGGTTGCACTCGATGAGTGTGGGGAGAGCTATCTTCACTCTGTTATCCACTGAACGTATGACGTAACCGCTTGCTCTTCTCCCTGTTGTCTCAGTTGACCCTGCACAGGTTCTGAGGGTGTAGGGTGAGGCATTGTCTTGTGAATTGAATAAGTTGAAGAACTCCGTCTTCGCCAATGATGTTGCTTTGATCGTCGAGGATTGCATACATAGCCTTCTCAGGTTGTCCTTAGGGGGTGCACTGCAACAAGGCATATTTTGGAGCAGGACATTTTGTCACTTCCTTTCCCGCAAACCTCGGTGCGCAGTGACAGATGTTGGCTCTCTTTCTCCGTCCTCCCCGCCATGCTCCGCTACGGAGGATGGGTTGTTGAGTTGGTGGAGTGTCAGCGTTTCTGGATGTAAAGATGTTACGTGCTTGTCACTTTTGCACACTGCACATTTGATTTCTTCTTTACAGTCTCTGGCTAGGTGAGTTGTGGAACCGCAGCACCTGAAGCAAACTCCCAATTCTCCGAGTAACCTCTTGCGTTCCTCTAGGGACTTCATCCTGAACCCAAAGCACCTGTTAAAAGGTGTGGCTTCTTGTGTATGGGACATTCCCTGTTTGGGTCCCTTGGTTCCTCGTCTCCGGCGACCGACTGATCTGGAGTAGTTTGGGTCGTGGGGGACACGTCCGTCCTGTGGACCGAGATGGGTGTTTGAGTGTTACCGTATCTCTCCACTGGTCTCTCATTCCTCAGGCTGCTTGCACTGTGTGTGGTTTGCGCACCGAAGATGAAACTGGGATCGTTCCTTGTCCTTGTCGCTTCGCGGATGAAGCTCAAGAAGCATGAGAATGGGGGGAAGGCGACCTGCTTCTCCCTTTTGTATTTGGAGCCTTGTGAAATCCATCTTTCTTGGAGGTTGTAAGGTAGCTTCTCCAAGATGGGTCTCACTCCGCGAGCTGAGTCTAGGACGTTGAGACCTGTTAAGGAATGGTCTTTTCTTGCAAACTCCAGCTCTTGCAGCAGGTCCCCGAGCTCTCGTAACTTCGAGTAGTCTCTAGCTGTGATCTTGGGAAAGCTGTCGACTCTTTTGAAGAGCGAATCCTCGACTGCTTCGGGGCTACCGTAGGACTCTTCTAGCCTTTCCCACACTAGATCAAGACCTACTTGGGGTTGGTGCGCGTTTGCCGCCCCCAGTCTATTCGTGTGCTCCCTGGATTCGTTTCCCAGCCATTTGGATAGCAGGTTGAGCTCTTCCCTTGCTGAGAAGCCCAGGCTGTTGATTGCGTCCTTGAACGTGAACTTCCACATCCGGTAGTTCTCAGGACCGTCATCAAAGTTGGTGAGTCCTGTTTGCACCAGGTCACGCCGGATCATGTACTTGGCTATGTCTGTCAGGCCTGAGGCATCGGCGTGTTGGTCACGTTCTGAGGTAGTTGCTGGGAGGGTCCGTGCGGTTGCCTCTTCCTTGGCGTGGACGCGTGATGACTGCTGGTCAGTGTGAGGGGCTGTGTTCTCCCGTGTGGGTGTACCTGGATTGCGAGCCTGTTGTGGTGCATCCGTGTGCGCGCTGGCATATGGATTACTGTTGCGGCTGTGGCTATCCCAGGCAGCATGTACCATTGAAGGAACAACGTCTTCTCCACGTGGATCTAGCAAGTCTTCGGTGTCTGTGAAGTCGCTCCCGTCGTGTTGAGATGGTGCGCTGGTGTTTATACTGAAGAGGCTCCTTACGTAGTCTTCGGTGCGTTGGACTGGATCCTCTGAGGCTGTCCGTCTGTACGGTTGCTCCCCACCGTCCTGTCGCGCGGCTGCTTCTAGGACTTCAGCTTGGGCTAGGGCGTCGACGGCTTCCTTCTCTTGATTAAGTGCCTCTAGTTCCGCATCGAATTCGGCTGTCTTGTGGCTGCGGCAGTAGCGGCGGTAGTAGCGGCGGCGGCATTAGCGGCAGCATTAGCGGCGGCTGTCTGTTCCTCCTCTTCTATGCGCGCTCTTTCTGCCCTTACGGCTGCTTCTATCCGACCATATTCGGCCCTGGCACGTGCGGCCTCTGCAGTGGCTCGCGCCTTGGAAGCGCTTCCGCTGGACGCGTTAGATTGCGCTGATTTTGCAAACCTTGATGAGTGACTTGATGTGCTGGAGCGCTGCGATGCGGTCTCCAGGAGGAGCTCTTTTCTCACGCTTTGCGCGTCTGTGATAGCGGTCCGCACGCGGCTGTCACGTGTAAGGTCAATGTTATTTTGTAAGTCTCTTTCTTGCAGGCTTTCGTCGGTGTTGGCTCTGGTCAAGTAGGTGATGTATGTCTCGGACAGCCCTTGGTAGCATGAGTGGTTAGACTTTATTTGAATAATTGCCTGTGCGAGCTGTTGTGCATTATCGCGAATGCTAACAACATTGCGTAACCCTAGTGCGGTTCTTTCCCAGGCCTTTTCTAACTTGGCGCGGTGCGCTTCAATGTCAGCCTCATATTTTTCGCGGGCCTTTTGTGTCAGTGTGACTATCCATTTACGCCTTGCGTCTGCCTGCGCCTGTTGCAGTTGCGCAGCGGTCTCTGTGTCTGAGTGGTCACTCTCCTGCGTGATGTCTGGTGAGGATCTGAGTTCTGCCATGCTGTAGGTGTGTGTAGGCCTTTAGCCAGTGCGTGTGGCGTGCGGTCTGTTACCTGCGTCAGCGATGGGCGACTGTCTCAGATGATGCCGAGCGGTGTCCTGCAGCGTTCGGGTAGCTGTACTCACAGGTGTCCGGTGGCTCTGACCCGTGTCCTGGCGGGTGTCCGGTGGCGTGGCCCTCGGTGGCGCTAGCCATGGGGACATGCGCAGGGGGTAGGTGAGATGTTAGCTCCTCACTATGGAGCTGTGCAGAGGGTAACTCAAACAGAAAAAGGCAATCAAGGTTCTGTGTAAGATGCACTGTCTGACTGCAGCGCTGCTGCCTTGTGTGAAGTTGCAGGCTCTGTGAGCAGTGTAAATCTGCTTGCTTGTTTGTAAGGCTGCAGGCTGTGTGCCGTTTGCTGTATAAGTCTGCTGCCCTATCTGGCAGTGTAAAGCTCCTTGCTTGTCCTGGGGTGCAGATACTATTCTGTATTAGCATAAAGTCTTTGAGTAGCAGCTCCTGTGTGATTCCCCAACACACGGTCTTTGTTTTACTTTCCTGGAACCAGGGTCACGAATGATGTATGAATAGTTCCAGTAAGCTTAACTCATGCCTTCCCTCTTCCAAAGCACAAACATGTCCTTTTGTCTTCCTTAGTTTTATTGAGGAAAAATCACAGGAAGAAAGGGACTTGCAGATGTAGTGTAGGTAGAGAGTGCTTCTCTGTCTGAAGTGCATTGTATCAAGGATAAAGCAGTGTAAAACAAAAAGGCCCTGCTGGGGTAAATAGTAGGCAGTTACTCACTCAGAGTCCAGGGTGAAAAGGAAGTGAGGAGCAAGGGTCACACTAGAAGGGAAGTGAGACTATACTAACTGTCAGCAAGGACAGGGGGGTAGGAATAGCCCACTCTCAGCTAGGAGAATAGGAGATGCAGGCAACCAACACAGGCTGTGTAAACAACATGTAACAATAATGTTGCCTTTTCACATGCAGCTAGCTGCTGGGACAGGGAAAATAGCAGGCAGCTGAACTAGGGAGAAATGAATCCCATAAGCTGCAAAGGGAGACAGAGAATATGGAATCTGGTTCCAGGACATTAAATGAGCAGAGGTTATACAGTCAATTCGCAGACATTTCATGGACAGATAGAGTTGGAAAAGTGGGTAAAGGGGATAAAAGGGCTGGGGAGTTTCTCATTGAAATAGGGAAGCTTTAACATCACCAAACATCAGTGAACGGCAGCAGCAAACAGATCACACCCTTTAGCTGCCCTTCTGCTGCGCCAAAGGCTGTCCGACTTTGGGGTGATGCAGATGTACACTGAAGAGGTTCAGATTGAATGCAGCTGTGAATTCAAAGTCCTTCATCCTCCTGGCTCATTAACATTCCAGTGGATGAGGTTGATGTTCCACATAGTACAATAAAAGCAGGTGTTAACCCATAGCACGCTGGTTCTGTGCAGACACGAGCAGCTCTTAGGAAACCCCACCAGGTGTCCGCCTTTGGGGCGACGCAGATGTACACTGAAGCGGTTCTGATTTGAATTCAGCTGTGGATTCAAAGTCCTTTGTCCTCCTGGCTCATTAACATTGAACCATGCTGCTCAGATGTTATTTGCCGAGTGGTTTTGGAGAAGAGATCTTGAAAAGAGGGGCTCAATAACAATAGCATACAGTAGTAATCTACAGCGTAGAGAAAAAGTTCACTCAATGTACTCTGGGGACACTCACTGTTATTATCAGGTTGTGGTCTATTTTACTGTGTGGTACAGGGTACCAATATTGTTGTGTTCGGTAAAGGTTGTTAGCATATATTTGTGTGCGTGTATCATTATTATTGTTCCGGTAAGGGTCCATTCCTCCAAGTCGGAATCCTTTGCAGGTGGAGGCACTGTCACCATAAGACTCAGGTACACCCAAGGCTCCCCGCGGCGGAGGTTCAGGTCTTCTGTGAGACACAGATAACGCACCATACACACACTGTAGTCGCCATATCTTCCATAGGGTGGGAGAACGTGTGCTACAATAGTATAGACATATACCTTTCCATACAGTATAGACATATACCTCTCCATACAGTATAGACATGTACCTCCCCATACAGTATAGACATGTACCACTCCATACAGTATAGACATGTACCTCTCCATACAGTATAGACATGTACCTTTCCATACAGTAGAACATGTACCTCCCCATACAGTATAGACATATACCTCCCCATACAGTATAGACATGTACCTCTCCATACAGTATAGACATGTACCTCTCCATACAGTATAGACATGTACCTCTCCATACAGTGTAGCCATGTCTAGGATTGGTGTACATATCTCTTTCTCATGTTGGCAGTAACCCTGGTAAGTGTGCAGGATTGCCAGCAACAATCAATGGAGGTTTGCCCTCACACCCTGGTGAGGTGTCATATGTCCCCAAAGGAAGTGACAACATGCAGTGTGTTCCCACTTAGGATACAGGGCATGTTTGTTCTCCGGGGGGGTGATATAAGACACAGCAGTGCCTAAAGTTAGAAGTTCAGTTTCCTGTTGTTGTGCTGTTCAGTTCAGTGAGAGGCACGTGAAGGTCTGCAACAATGTTGCAGTGTCTCCTGCTAGCTGTGAGTCAGTGAGCATACGCAGCAGAGTTAGAGGAGCTGAGAGAGACAAAGCAGCTCAAGAGAGGAGCTTACAGCAGCCAGAGAATCTGGGGAATCTCTTTAAGAGTAGAGGTGGAAAGCAGATCTATTAGGGGAAGGGACCTTCCTAATGGAGTGCTGCAAAGAGATGAGTGGCTGAGCTGCTAGCTGTGAGGGGCAGCTTGCCCATACCAACCATCAATAAAGATGCCCTGTTTGAATATACCTCCACTGTGTGAGTGTGGAGTTACTCAGCAGTGGATGGCACCACCAAGAAGGAGTTCCTCACCAGGACCATCTCCCTGCGGAAGCACAGATCCTGATGAGGTGGAGGCGCTGCACTGGATATAGGTAGGACTCCCACCCACTACCTCAGCTACCTGTCCTGATGACATCCCCTAATACCATCAAGCGGGAGACTCAGGAGTCCTGTTACTTGCAGGTGCACCACCATACACGATCACGTAATGGGGATTGGTTAGATTACCCGGGCCAATGTGAGATTGGGGGGGGGGGGAAACCCGTTACAATTGGAGGCGCTGCTGAGATGCCTGTTAACAGGACAGGCTTTTGCTAGGCACACAATAGGAAACAGGGAGAGTGTTTGCTGCCACTCTGTGCTGGAAAGGGAAAATCTAGGGGTAGTCAGGAGAACGAAAAACCTCGCAAAGCACGCCCTAGACTGACCTAAGGGGTTAGTGAGTCTGGAGCCGGGGGCTATAGCTGTCCTAGTCACCTTGAGGTAGCGCTAGGGGTAGGATGCCTGAAGGGATAGCCTGTTAACGTGGTCAGGAATTCTGGAGAGGATCTGCACTAGGCTAGCCAACAGTAGGTAGACGCCCAAGTACTGCATGGAAGAGTACTCTAGTCCATTCCAGATCACTTACTAAAGGGAGCACAGACTGGGAGGAAGGAGATACAGCAGACACAGCAAGAGTGAGCCTAGCCTGAGGTAGTGCAAACACGAGTCAGATCTACATAAGGTACACATGGTGGTGCACAAGGCATGGTTGTTGTATCGGTATGGCAGCTGCCCCGCAGAGAGGAGCTCCATGTACAATCAGAACAAACACAGCAACCAAAATGGCGGTGGCGGAGTCAGTAGTAATGCTCACTCAGTCCGTTGCGTGTGAAGAGGACATAGGACAAGTGATGAAGCGGTACTACAGTCTTCGTCAGAAAGACGGAGAGGAGCTATCTGATTTCCTCCTGCGCATTATAACAGTCTTATGGGAGATGCGGAAAAGGGATCGTATTACGGCCACTGAGATGAATGTGTACTGTTGTGATCAATTTCTGAGAGGAGCAATACCTGACCATCCTATTGTAGTCAGGATGAGGTGCTCCTGGATACGGGGTGACCCCCTTTCCTGGAAGAAGCTAGTGGATGAGATAGAGAAACATGAAGTTACAACTGCTGCTAACATGGATTGCAGAGCGATCCAAAATGGCGGTTCCCGCTTCCCTGGGAGACCGCATGGGCCAGTTGCAGAAAATGCTGCAAATGCTAAAATTGCAGAAAGTTGGCCAGGATTGGCGCCACAAGGAAAACCACACCCTGCGGGGAGGTATGGCGCGAAAGCTGTAGCCGCGCCCTCAGAGACTGTGACGGACTCAGAGCCAATTAGGGGCCATAACGTGAATCTGTGTGATCCTCCCCAAATCTTCACCAGGGGGAGGGGTCCCCATCTTGGTCAGGCGGGAGCGGACACAGCCAAGCTGACGGCTGAAGCTCCGCCCTTGGTCAAGCAAGAACCAGTTGATCCTGGAGAAGGGGGATCGCTTCTAATGATTGCAAAGGAGCCTCAAGAGAAAGGGGCCCACAACCGCGGTGAGAGCCTGGAATCTCACTGTCGATCCCCTGCAGGAGTGCCACTCCCTGAGTGGGAGTTCGGCTCCTCGGCCGAGGAGCAAGCGACCCCAACGACGGTGGTGATGCGCCTACCGGCAGACCACTACAGCGGTGCTGTGAAAGAACCGGCACTTACCTGTGTCGCGGCAGAGCGGAGTCTCGTGTCGCCGGTACAGAAACAACCTGAGAGGCGGAGTCCCACGGCCGTGGTGACTGGCGGAACAGACGGTGGAGAGGAACCCATCCCGAGCCGACGGAGCGGTGAGATACATCCTTACCCTCCACAGGCGCCAGTGGTGGCAATGGCGGAGAAAGGCCTAGCCCAGGCCCGAACGGAGCTGAGAGCAGAACCATCACTTCCGGCGGCGGACGTCGTTCTGGAGGAAGAGGTTCCGGTTGGGAACCCAACGCAAGATGGTGGCGAGTTCCGCGAGATGGCCGCGTCCTCGCGGCCAAGCAGCTGTACCAGGTCGCCGGGGTCCGGGAAGAGCCGGCAGGCCCTGCGGAAGCCTGGGAACAATGACACGGATGAACCGGAGTGCCAGTCCGATGGTACTGGGCAAGGTAGCGAGAAGTTGCGGGTCGTAGCCCCGCGTATGTCGGCAGTATTTCCTTATGCCCAACCCCCGGCCATAGTTAAAACCCATGCCCCTGTCACTTTTTCCTATGGGTCCCAGTCTAGCCAAGGGTTTTCTGGGGAGTCCCGAGCCACTTCTGAAGAATGGACTGGGGAACACTTGGACTGGGGCGAGTGCTTTACATACGATGAGGGATCGGGGAGGGAAATGGCTATGCAAAGAATGTTATACTGCACTGATGATGACAATCGTACTGTTATGGTGGGGTGTGATTCTAAGAGCATTGGGTCAAATTTTGGGTCCCCAGGAACATTGGGAGTTTCATCTGGGGATTTGGGTAATGTTGCTCATATTGTGCCTATTGCCCAGGGAACCCCCTATGTGCCCCCACTGTCAGAAAGAGTTATTAGGGATCGCCAAAAGTGGTTACTTTATTTTCACCATCCATGGGAGGGAGAAAGTAAGTTCGAAATGGGGTCCCCTGATGAAGATAGGGGATATGGCACTGATGAAGAGGAAGGATTAGGAGAAGAAAATTGGGATCCTGGCGGGTTAGATGAGAAGTGGTGTAGTCAAGAGGGGATAGTCTACATCTCCAGGAGATGCATTAGGGAGGTTTATGGGCATGATCCTTTCAGTCCATTAGTATCCATGCCAGGATTATGGGCTGATTGTGGGTGTCCAGTGTGTCACCCAGAGTGTTACTGCATTGATGCTCTAAGCCCAGTGGACCATACTGTGCGCAAGCCACCTTGAGAAGGTATGGGGGTACCAGTCATGGGTTCTACAGAAGGGAATAATTCTGGGTGTTACACATCTACGTTAGGATGTATCTGTTATAATGTTTTGAGAAAAGATATGTACTGTAATAATGTGTTGTTATGTTTTGCAGTGCTACCTGAAGGAAGGTTCCGCAAATTTAGGTTCCCAAGCGAGGAAGTTGGGATTCCACCAGGGGGAGAATGTAGCCATGTCTAGGATTGGTGTACATATCTCTTTCTCATGTTGGCAGTAACCCTGGTAAGTGTGCAGGATTGCCAGCAACAATCAATGGAGGTTTGCCCTCACACCCTGGTGAGGTGTCATATGTCCCCAAAGGAAGTGACAACATGCAGTGTGTTCCCACTTAGGATACAGGGCATGTTTGTTCTCCGGGAGGGTGATATAAGACACAGCACTGCCTAAAGTTAGAAGTTCAGTTTCCTGTTGTTGTGCTGTTCAGTTCAGTGAGAGGCACGTGAAGGTCTGCAACAATGTTGCAGTGTCTCCTGCTAGCTGTGAGTCAGTGAGCATACGCAGCAGAGTTAGAGGAGCTGAGAGAGACAAAGCAGCTCAAGAGAGGAGCTTACAGCAGCCAGAGATGCTGGGGAATCTCTTTAAGAGTAGAGGTGGAAAGCAGATCTATTAGGGGAAGGGACCTTCCTAATGGAGTGCTGCAAGGAGATGAGTGGCTGAGCTGCTAGCTGTGAGGGGCAGCTTGCCCATACCAACCATCAATAAAGATGCCCTGTTTGAATATACCTCCACTGTGTGAGTGTGGAGTTACTCAGCAGTGGATGGCACCACCAAGAAGGAGTTCCTCACCAGGACCATCTCCCTGCGGAAGCACAGATCCTGATGAGGTGGAGGCGCTGCACTGGATATAGGTAGGACTCCCACCCACTACCTCAGCTACCTGTCCTGATGACATCCCCTAATACCATCAAGCGGGAGACTGCTGGTCAGTGTGAGGGGCTGTGTTCTCCCGTGTGGGTGTACACACAGATTCCCAGTCTCAAACTCCCACACCCAACACAAAGTAAATATATATTAAGTCAACCAGAGCGCTATTGAGCGTGGCAATTGTATATAACAAGAGACAGGGGGTGCCCAACGCTGCATCCAATTGACAAAACACATAGAGTAAAATACTTCAATAATAATAAAATACTTGGTTATTTAGTTAACCCTTTGGCCAAAGGCATCATAAGCCTGCATACCAACGTCAAGGTATAACCAAGATAATGCAGGTCCTACACTACACTGTGAACCCTTCCCCTTACCTCTGTGAGAGGGGAACCATAATGGGTCCTGTTCCTGCAGCAAGTGAAATGACCTTCCAACTTAAAGGGTGAAGGGGGAGGAGTGAGCTCTGGGAGGAGGTGCCACAGCCTCCAAAAGAGACATAGGTTAACACAGATTCCCAGTCTCAAACTCCCACACCCAACACAAAGTAAATATATATTAAGTCAACCAGAGCGCTATTGAGCGTGGCAATTGTATATAACAAGAGACAGGGGGTGCCCAACGCTGCATCCAATTGACAAAACACATAGAGTAAAATACTTCAATAATAATAAAATACTTGGTTATTTAGTTAACCCTTTGGCCAAAGGCATCATAAGCCTGCATACCAACGTCAAGGTATAACCAAGATAATGCAGGTCCTACACTACACTGTGAACCCTTCCCCTTACCTCTGTGAGAGGGGAACCATAATGGGTGTACCTGGATTGCGAGCCTGTTGTGGTGCATCCGTGTGCGCGCTGGCGTATGGATTACTGTTGCGGCTGTGGCTATCCCAGGCAGCATGTACCATTGAAGGAACAACGTCTTCTCCACGTGGACCTAGCAAGTCTTCGGTGTCTGTGAAATCGCTCCCGTCGTGTTGAGATGGTGTCTGGTGTTTATACTGAAGAGGCTCCTTACGTAGTCTTCGGTGCGTTGGACTGGATCCTCTGAGGCTATCCGTCTGTATGGTTGCTCCCCACCGTCCTGTCGCGCGGCTGCTTCTAGGACTTCAGCTTGGGCTATGGCGGCGACGGCTTCCTTCTCTTGATTAAGTGCCTCTAGTTCTGCATCGAATTCGGCTGTCTTGCGCATAGTGGCTGCGGCAGTAGCGCCGGTAGTAGTGGCGGCGGCATTAGCGGCGGCTGTCTGTTCCTCCTCTTCTATGCGCGCTCTTTCTGCCCTTACGGCTGCTTCTCTCCGACCATATTCGGCCCTGGCACGTGCGGCCTCTGCAGTGGCTCGCGCCTTGGAAGCGCTTACGCTGGACGCGTTAGATTGCGCTGATTTTGCAGACCTTGATGAGTGACTTTATCTGCTGGAGCGCTCCGGTCTCCAGGAGGAGCTCTTTTCTCACGCTTTGCGCGTCTGTGATAGCGGTCCGCACGCGGCTGTCACGTGTAAGGTCAATGTTATTTTGTAAGTCTCTTTCTTGCAGGCTTTCGTCGGTGTTGGCTCTGGTCAAGTAGGTGATGTATGTCTCGGACAGCCCTTGGTAGCATGAGTGGTTAGACTTTATTTGAATAATTGCCTGCGCGAGCTGTTGTGCATTATCGCCAATGCTAACAACATTGCGTAACCCTAGTGCGGTTATTTCCCAGGCCTTTTCTAACTTGGCGCGGTGCGCTTCAATGTCAGCCTCATATTTTTCGCGGGCCTTTTGTGTCAGTGTGACTATCCGTTTACGCCTTGCGTCTGCCTGCGCCTGTTGCAGTTGCGCAGCGGTCTCTGTGTCTGAGTGGTCACTCTCCTGCGTGATGTCTGGTGAGGATCTGAGTTCTGCCATGCTGTAGGTGTGTGTAGGCCTTTAGCCAGTGCGTGTGGCGTGCGGTCTGTTACCTGCGTCAGCGATGGGCGACTGTCTCAGATGATGCCGAGCGGTGTCCTGCAGCGTTCAGTGTAGGGGTAGCTGTACTCACAGGTGTCCGGTGGCTCTGACCCGTGTCCTGGCGGGTGTCCGGTGGCGTGGCCCTCGGTGGCGCTAGCCGTGGGGACATGCGCAGGGGGTAGGTGAGATGTTAGCTCCTCACTATGGAGCTGTGCAGAGGGTGACTGAAACAGAAAAAGGCAATCAAGGTTCTGTGTAAGATGCACTGTCTGACTGCAGCGCTGCTGCCTTGTGTGAAGTTGCAGGCTCTGTGAGCAGTGTAAATCTGCTTGCTTGTTTGTAAGGCTGCAGGCTGTGTGCCGTTTGCTGTATAAGTCTGCTGCCCTATCTGGCAGTGTAAAGCTGCTTGCTTGTCCTGGGGTGCAGATACTATTCTGTATTAGCATAAAGTCTTTGAGTAGCAGCTCCTGTGTGATTCCCCAACACACAGTCTTTGTTTTACTTTCCTGGAACCAGGGTCACGAATGATGTATGAATAGTTCCAGTAAGCTTAACTCATGCCTTCCCTCTTCCAAAGCACAAACATGTCCTTTTGTCTTAGTTTTATTGAGGAAAAATCACAGGAAGAAAGGGACTTGCAGATGTAGTGTAGGTAGAGAGTGCTTCTCTGTCTGAAGTGCATTGTATCAAGGATAAAGAAGTGTAAAACAAAAAGGCCCTGCTGGGGTAAATAGCAGGCAGTTACTCACTCAGAGTCCAGGGTGAAAAGGAAGTGAGGAGCAAGGGTCACACTAGAAGGGAAGTGAGACTATACTAACTGTCAGCAAGGACAGGGGGGTAGGAATAGCCCACTCTCAGCTAGGAGAACAGGAGATGCAGGCAACCAACACAGGCTGTGTAAACAACATGTAACAATAATGTTGCCTTTTCACATGCAGCTAGCTGGTGGGACAGGGAAAATAACAGGCAGCTGAACTAGGGAGAAATGAATCCCATAAGCTGCAAAGGGAGACAGAGAATATGGAATCTGGTTCCAGGACATTAAATGAGCAGAGGTTATACAGTCAATTCGCAGACATTTCATGGACAGATAGAGTTGGAAAAGTGGGTAAAGGGGATAAAAGGGCTGGGGAGTTTCTCATTGAAATAGAGAAGCTTTAACATCACCAAACATCAGTGAACGGCAGCAGCAAACAGATCACACCCTTTAGCTGCCCTTCTGCTGCGCCAAAGGCTGTCCGACTTTGGGGCGATGCAGATGTACACTGAAGAGGTTCAGATTGAATGCAGCTGTGAATTCAAAGTCCTTCATCCTCCTGGCTCATTAACATTCGAGTGGATGAGGTTGACGTTCCACATAGTACAATAAAAGCAGGTGTTAACCCATAGCACGCTGGTTCTGTGCAGACACAAGCAGCTCTTAGGAAACCCCACCAGGTGTCCGCCTTTGGGGCGACGCAGATGTACACTGAAGCGGTTCTGATTTGAATTCAGCTGTGGATTCAAAGTCCTTTGTCCTCCTGGCTCATTAACATTGAACCATGCTGCTCAGATGTTATTTGCCGAGTGGTTTTGGAGAAGAGATCTTGAAAAGAGGGGCTCAATAACAATAGCATACAGTAGTAATCTACAGCGTAGAGAAAAAGTTCACTCAATGTACTCTGGGGACACTCATTGTTATTATCAGGTTGTGGTCTATTTTACTGTGTGGTACAGGGTACCAATATTGTTGTGTTCAGTAAAGGTTGTTAGCATATATTTGTGTGCGTGTATCATTATTATTGTTCCGGTAAGGGTCCATTCCTCCAAGTCGGAATCCTTTGCAGGTGGAGGCACTGTCACCATAAGACTCAGGTACACCCAAGGCTCCCCGCGGCGGAGGTTCAGGTCTTCTGTGAGACACAGATAACGCACCATACACACACTGTAGTCGCCATATCTTCCATAGGGTGGGAGAACGTGTGCTACAATAGTATAGACATATACCTTTCCATACAGTATAGACATATACCTCTCCATACAGTATAGATATGTACCTCCCCATACAGTATAGACATGTACCACTCCATACAGTATAGACATGTACCTCTCCATACAGTATAGACATGTACCTTTCCATACAGTAGAACATGTACCTCCCCATACAGTATAGACATATACCTCCCCATACAGTATAGACATGTACCTCTCCATACAGTATAGACATGTACCTCTCCATACAGTATAGACATGTACCTCTCCATACAGTATAGACATGTACCTCTCCATACAGTATAGACATGTACCTTTCCATACAGTATAGACATGTACCTTTCCATACAGTATAGACACGTACCACTCCATACAGTATAGACATATACCTCCCCATACAGTATAGACATGTACCTCTCCATACAGTATAGACATGTACCTCTCCATACAGTATAGACATATACCTCTCCATACAGTATAGACATGCACCTTTCCATACAGTATAGACATATACCCCTCCATACAGTATATACATGTACCTTTCCATACAGTATAGACATATACCTCTCCATACAGTATAGACATATACCTCTCCATACAGTATAGACATGTACCTCTCCATACAGTATAGCCATGTACCCCTCCATACAGTATATACATGTACCTCTCCATACAGTATAGCCATGTACCTCTCCATACAGTATAGACATGTACCTCTCCATACAGTATAGCCATGTACCTCTCCAGAGCCCGGCACTTATACCTTTTGAAATGACCGGAAATATATCTTTCCATAGGATATGAACATGCACCTTTTCAATATGACTGCACCTATTGAAATGACTGCTCTTGCACCTCTCAATAGGACCTAACGTGTAACACTCCATATGGCATGAACATATACTGCACCTGTCTATAGCATTGCCCGTGTACCACTCCATATGCCATGGACATATACCTCTCTATAGCATTGCCCGTGTACCACTCCATATGCCATGGACATATACCTCTCTATAGCATTGCCCGTGTACCACTCCAAATGCCATGGACATATACCTCTCTATATTGTTGCACATGTGCCACTTCATACAATATGGACATTTACCTCTCTATAGGACTGCACATGTACCACTACATACAATATGGACATTTACCTCTCTATAGGATTGCACATGTACCACTACATACAATATGGACATATACCTCTCCATTGGACATGCACCTCTGCATATGATTTGCACATAGACTTCTCCACATACAGTATGTTGGCAGTCGTAGCTGTTCAGATCCTGTAGGGGCTGGCAGAGTTGTGAATACCTCCCATGAGCCTGGACGTCTGGTGCCAGCTGGGTTTGGTGTTGTATTTTCTGGCAATGTAAGCTGGGTGTTTCCACCATTTGTCGAGTGATTCATAGAGGGAGCTTGTACCCCGAGGATGGAGCATCTGGATTCTGTTGGATACTGCAGATGAGTGAAAGTGAGAGAAGTGCGGTGAGACTGTAGGGATAATGTGCTTGATGAAGCTACAATTCTTGTTCGTTTGCAATAAAACCCTCCAATATTTTGCATGCAACTTAACAATATAACTCTCTATCTTAAACAAATGGCACAAATTATATAAAGCAAATATTTGGTTATTTTTGCTTCTTTGGAAATTAAGACTTTTTTAACGGGGTATCTGAATGGGTGGGGGTTGGGGGTGCTTGCCAATACGTGTTTACTCAACCTCCGGCCCACCCAGTGCCTACTAGAGGGCCAATAAAGATTATTTTTTAAATGGTGGTATGTTTGTCACAAGAGCAGAATGGGAGATGGTATTTTTCAAACATCCTGTATCCCTTATTCTTTAAAGCAGCAATCCCACCAGGAACATTTATTCTACCCCTATACCTTCTGTGAGGGTTTGGGAGGTCCACTGGATCACATTACTCCAAGCTCCATAATCAGATGGGTTCCTGTGATATGTCAGTGTTAAAAATGTCCAAATAAGAATACTGTCTGGGATCACAATATGGCCGCCGGGCTTAGACACACTCCAATGGCCAACAGGCAGCCATGACATCGTCAACCAGATTTTTCCGGATTGACCCTCAATAATAGAATGTAAAATATCACGGACACCAGAGGGTGCCCAGAGAGGGGAGTAATGTATTTACACTTAAACTGCTTGAATTAAAAGAAGAGCAGTCGGAAGTCGTACCCTGTCACACGGCAGCCAGTTGACACAACAAAAAGAGAATAGTGGATGTATTTAGTAAAGTCTCCTTGCCGCAGAACTGGACCAAAACCAGTGAAAACACCATAGGCAGGGGTGTCCCAGGGATGTCCCAGGGGTGTCCCATGATCTCTGTGTGTGGGGAACTCAAGGGAACTGCATTCTGTCGCCTTTCTTATATAGGGATCAACAAGGAACTCCATATAGTGATTATGAAATTTTTAGGAATGCCAATTTCTACCACATTCCTTTATTTAAAGTTGCATTATTTGTTGTAATTGAGATGTAATTACATGACCTCAGAGCCTGCGATGCTGCTCCCCCTCCCCCCACCCTCAAAAAAAACTATATACCTGCAAATTAAGTACCCACACAAAGGTCTGCAGGTCCAATGGCTGCAGCATTTATTAAATACAGGAAACGGGAGTGCTAACCCTGCCATTATTCCACCCACTGGCAGTGATGGCCGGTAGCGTCTCCCAAAATACTGGACACAATGGTGAAAGGTGCGACACGCTCGAGACACACACGTGCGCACACTGTCACCTCTCTCCGCTCCTTGGCCACTCCTCCAGGCTTCTGACACCTTCTCCTGATTGGCTGCTGCTGGGTAATGCAGCCAATCAGGATGACAGAAGCTGCCCAGCCCCCTAGCAACAGCCCTTGTCTCTCCCTGCTCGGTGAAATGCCGCAGCCCCCCAAGCCGGTCAGGTCACTATGTCCAAAGAGGTAATACCAGTACACACATACATGTCCAGTAATACCTCTCATTATTTACTGGACAGTGTGTCCACATACAGGACAGTCCGGTTTAATACTGGACACCTGGCAACCCTACTGGTAAGGCCAATGATGCTCAATCATGACCCGCAAACCCCTCAAGCCAGGCACCACACCGTCCCAGCTGCTCACAAAGGTCATCGTCAGCTGCGAGATGGGCCCCAGGTACCCAAAGCACAATGAGCTCTGCCCACTCGCCAATCCATGCCCCCACAACCAGGCATTACCGTAACACTGGGCCCAGTCTGACAAGGTTACCCCACACTTACCCCCTAACCAGCCGCCATGACGGAAGCAACAAAACGCCCCAAAGAATGCCTTAAAATATTAATATGCAATCTTTATTATAAATATATATATATTTTAGAGAACAAGAATAAAACACAACAGCATTGAAACAACAGGGTGGGTCTATATTCCCTATAACAGTACAGGAGGGCCCCGGGCATGCGGCGGGTTCGTTCTAAGGGCCCGCCGCAAAGCGAAAATCGCTGGATATTGGAACCGGCGATTTTCAGTGTGTGTGCATGCGCAGACCGGCAATTCGCCCTTCTACACATGCGCAAAATCGGCAAACCCACCATTCTGCGCATGCGCAACCTCAGACCAGCCCATTCTGCGCATGCAGGATCGCCGAAAAGCGGGGCGCGAGAAGCGGGGCCTTGCTGTATGTGCCTCTCACAGGGTAATGGGGAGAGAAGAGGGGAGACGGAGCCTGGGCCTAGCGGTCACACTGCTCCTCACTCACTTTTTTTTCCCCCCCTCTTAGCTCTGTGCTGTTAATTGACCAACTGGAACAAGCTGATTTATTGGGGCAGGGGGAGGGTCATGTGACTGCTTTAGATGTATAAAACACATACTGTATTCCCCTTGCATTGGCAAGGTAGCATTGGCATCTTAAGAGTGATGCATTTAAAGTGATCATTTTAAGTGACAATAATAGTTAGACTATAGTTTGAATAGAGGTGACTGGGGACTGCATCCTTTCTACAAACTCTTACTCAAGGCAACAAACGGTGAGCTTATATGACCACACTTTGATCCCATGCTGCATATTATAACCCCACACCCCTTTACAACTTATTTCACTGCAGCCTCTCCCAAAACTGACTGCCCAAATATAACTCCCACACCAACTCAGCCCACTGAAATCCAGAACTGACTAGCATTGCAATGCAGCAAAACATTTGACAAGGAACAGGCACACCCCTGCTGTTTAGTCTGCACACACTCACAACAGCTCCATGCAGCACTGCCTACCTCTGGCATCATGAACCTGCTATGTATCTTAACTTTTTTCTTTCTCCTGGCCTCATAGAGATGTTACTCCCTCTATCCACTACAAACTCCTCCATCCTGGCCCACACCCAGCATCACCATACACCCTGGACTACTCAAAAGCCTTTGACTATCTACTGAATGTTGGTAGAGAACTCTAAAAACCAGCACACCAACCACTGCTCACTCTAATGGCAAACACCACAAATTTACAACTTGCAAACAACTATCTAAATTTCTGCTCATACTATTACTCTCTTTAGCAGGTGATATTGAACCTAACCCAGGTCCTCCCATTTCAAATCTGTCCCATGCCCCTGAGAATTCCACCTTTAAATTCCAAAAAGGGCTATCTGTCGTCCATATAAATATTAGGAGCCTGCTGCCCAAACTGGATGAACTAAGGGCATGGTGCCTTATGCATAGTCCCAAAGCCATCGTTCTTACAGAAACATGGCTATCCCCTAAAACCCCTGATGCAAATATCGCCATTCAGTGATACTCCATTTTTAGGAGAGATAGGTCAAAGAGAGGAGGAGGGTGTTATTTTATATTGCAGACACATTACAATTGACACTGTTAAATTGCACCCCAAGCCCACGCTATTTTGAAATTCTAGTTGGCAAAATCTGCCTCCCCTTTTCTAAGCCCATCTTGCTCGCTGGCATCTACCGCCCCCCTAAAGCCCCTCTACAATCCCTGGCTGATATCACCCAGTTTCTTGGCTCCATTTCCTCTCTGAACGAGAAGAGTGAGCTGCTAGTTCTTGGGGATTTCAACTTCAACTGGCTTGACCCTAAAAACCATAAAATCCAGATACAACTCAAGTCACTTAACCTATCACAACTCATTTCCCAACCCACACGGACAAACCTGAAATCGCATAACCATTCCTTGCTAGACTGGATTCTCTCCTCAAACCCCAGCAGAATCCAATCCTCCGGCATCCTTCCTGACATTTTCAGTGACCATGCAATAGTGTACTGTGTAAAGAAAATTAAAACGCCCCATTCAAGCCCTAAAGTTCTCCTCACTAGAACATTTAAAAACTTTAACCCACAACAGTTTCTGGATGACCTTACCAACTGCCCATGGCACAGAATCGATTTAATTCCTGACCTGATTCTGGGCTCGACTATTTCCAATCCGAGTTCTTAAAACTCTGCGATACCCATGCTCCACTACGCAAAATAAGGGTACGGGGCGCCCATCTTCCATGGGTTACAAGTGACCTTATTGCACTCTACCAGCTCAGGGATACCTTGTGGAAAAGCTACAAAGTTACTGGCACTACCAAGGATCTCAATCACTACAGATGCATGCGGAACATGTGCACAAGGCAAACAAGGCATGCAAAAGCACAATATTACTCTGACAATCTCCACCAAAATACATCAAACCCAGCTAACTTCTGGAAGGTTATCAACAATATATTCCAGCCTCCTAACCATCAACAACCATGTAATATCACTAAGGGGGATATTACTCTGACAAACCCCACTGACATTGCAAATGCATTCAATGATTACTTTGTGGGGTGTGCCACTAACTTATTAGCGAAATGCAGCCCAAACCACAAACCTGAATCTCATCCTGGGAGTACCCCTATAGCCCCTCCCTCTCCCAACACTGCCCACAATTTTCAATTTGGCCCAGTATCTGAAGAGGAGATTACGCAAGCGCTCCTCAAACTAAAACAAAGCAGCCAATGCGGACCTGACTTGCTACAATCTAGGTTCCTACGACTTGGTGCACCAGCCATTGCCAAACCAATTGCTCCATAGTCAACTCTATCCTGTCTGCAGGCCATATCCCTAAGACCTGGAAAACTGCCAGAGTTGTCCCAATCTTCAAAAGTGGGGACAAAAACACTGTCTCAAACTACAGACCAATCTTACTTCTCCCAATTCTATCCAAAGTCATGGAAAAATGTGTCCACTCCCAATTAAGCGACTACTACACCAAGACAAATTTCCCTAGCCAATTCCAATCTGGCTTTCGTCCCAAACACTCCACCGTAACTACCCTGCTAAAAGTTTGCAATGAAATCCAGTGTGGAATGGAACGGGGACAACTCACTGGTGCAGTATTCCTAGATTTTGCAAAGGCTTTTGACACAGTTGATCGTGTTATCCTGCTTAACAAACTTCAGTGCTCTGGAATAGGGAAGCATGCTTTAAACTGGTTTCAGTCCTACCTATCAGGAAGATCCCAACATGTGTCCATCTCAGGCTCTAACTCCAACCCCCTGGATATCACCTGTGGTGTCCCGCAAGGCTCTGTTCTGGGCCCCCAACTCTTCTCAGTGTTCATTAATGATCTTCCCACAGCTTGTAAGGAAGCCTCAATACACATGTATGCAGATGACACAATCCTATATGCACACAGCCATAGCCTCTCTGACCTTCAACACATACTTCAGTCTGACTTTTTGAGACTCGAAAACTGGATTTCCCAAAACAAACTGTTTTTAAACACTGACAAGACTGTAACAATGGTATTTGGGACCAAGACTAAATTCTTAAAGCTTCCAGCGACTTAGCTCCATATTAGAACCAACACTAACACCACCCTAACCCCTGTCACTAGTTTTAAATACCTGGGCTTATGGTTTGACTCCCACTTAACATTCGGAATGCACATTGATACCTTGACAACCAAGACCTATGCCAAACTAGGGGTACTTTACAGGAACAAATCCTCCCTAAGTCTCCTGGTCAGAAAGTGTATCGCACAGCAGATGCCAATTATTGACTATGGAGACATAGTATATGCTCGGCACCTCAAACCCACCTTAGCAAACTTGACACCCTCTACAATTCAATTTGTCGTTTTGTTCTCCAATGCAACTACAACACACATCACTGCGAAATGCTCAAAGAACTAGATTGGTCATCACTAGAGTCTAGGCGCAAAGTTCACCTTTCCTGTCTTGCCTCCTCACCCCTACCACATGCAGCACTTATCACCTGAGATCTGACTCCAAAAGACTGTTCATGGTCCCAAGGCTCAACAAAGTATCCGGCGTTCCTCCTTCTCTTACCGTGCACCCCAAAACTGGAATAACCTTCCAGAGACTCTCACATCCACCACCAGTTTAAGTTCTTTCAAATCTAAGGCTGTCTCACATTTTAATCTGGTCTGTAACTGTTTCATTCACCCATAACATATATTTTCTTTAACTGTGTGTAGCCATGTGTAAGATTGGTGTACATATCTCATTCTCATGCTGGCAGTAAACCTGGATGCAGGATTGCCAACAACAATCAATGGAGGTTTGCCCTCAAACCCTGGTGAGGTGTCATATATCCCCAAAGGAAGTGACAACATGCAATGTGCCCACACTTAGTGGTACAGAGCAGGTTTGTTCTCTGGGGGGTGATATAAGACACAGCACTGCCTAAAGTTAGAAGTTCAGTTTCCTGTTGTTGTGCTGCCTCTGTTCAGTGAGAGGCACGTGAAGGTCTGCAACAGTGTTGCAGTGTCTCCTGCTAACTGTGAGTCAGTGAGCAGACACAGCAGAGTTAGAGGAGCTGACAGACAGAGCAGCTCAAGAGAGGAGCTGAGAGAGACAAAGCAGCTCAGGAGAGGAGATTACAGCAGCCAGAGAAGCTGGGGAATCTCTTTGAGAGTAAAGGTGGAAAGCAGCTCTATTAGGGAGAAGGGACCTTCCTAATGGAGTGCTGCACAGAGATGATCAGCTGAGTTGCTATCTGTGAGGGGCAGCTGGCCCATACCATGCAAATAAAGATGTCTTGTTCGCATATACATCCACTGTGTGAGTGTGAAGTTACTCAGCAGTGGATGGCACCACCAAGAAGGAGTTCCTCGCCAGGACCATCTCCCTGCGGAAGCACAGATCCTGATGAGGTGGAGGCGCTGCACATGAAGTAAGTTGGACTCGCACCCACTACCTCAGCTACCTGTCCTGATGACATCCCCTAATACCATCAAGCGGGAGACTCAGGAGTCCTGTTACTTGCAGGTGCACCACCATACACGATCACGTAATGGGGACCGGTTTGACCAGACGGGCCAATGTGAGATTGGGTGGGTCAGACAAGGGGGGTCCACCCGTTACATGTGCATGCAATGTCTTGTATATAATGTATACCCTGTTCATTTATGTAACTGTATTTGTAACCATGTATTATTTGTCTTAACTCTGTGCCCAGGACATACTTGAAAACGAGAGGTAACTCTCAATGTATTACTTCCTGGTAAAATATTTTATAAATAAATAAATAAATAAATTAGGCCGCATCCATGGTGATCACGACCACGCAGGAGTGCGCACATGGCATGATCAAATTGACGTGCCTCCATGAGCCTTTCTTTAGAGCACGCGACCAGAGGCGTCGCCACTCGCGATCCGCGAGAAAACAAAAAAAAATCTTTTTTCTCGCGTGAAGGCTGGGTCACGTGACCGGTTTGCTCAGTGAGTCATGCCCACCCCCAAGACACGCCCCCCTCTACAGCGCACACATCGCTCCAGCTAGAGCACCCTCCATGGACGCGGCCAAAGCGTACGGCCACCTCGCATGTCCACGAAGAGCACGCCCCGTAAGGATGCGGCCTTACTTTTTCTTCGCTTTGAGTTCATGCAATTTTTTCCTACAAGAAAACACCACTAACCAATTGCCACAGAAAAGGAACAGGGATATTTTTTTATTTATAAATCTGGGGGCGATTCTTTATACCCATTTTATACCCATTTTATACCCATTTTTGGCAGACGGAAGACTTTGGTAAATAACCCACTCAGAGGGTAATTCTATATACACCATTTAAGCTGTTCTCAGAACAAAATTCCCATTAAAGTCAATAGGAATTTCCTTTGGCGCCTATAGAATAATACCCTACATTTCTTCAGGTGTCTGCATCAAATGTAAGTACTTCAGGTTTGTTACATTTCCCACCTCTGTATAAAAACCTAACTGGTCTTGGAAGTGGCACCTTGAAGCACCTTCCTTGTCCCGGGCAGACAGCTGCAGGGGAATATTCACACAAACAACACTTTTTTTTATTATTAGTTCTAAGTACTCACAAGAGCTGCTTCCTCTGTTGTTCCTCACATCACAGGCTTAAGCCTGAACTAAATAAACACAGAGAGCTGTGTAGCTGCACCCTCCCTGAGACCCATCAGGAGCATGTGTTTCTAATAACACCTCCAGTTATTTTTAGCTGTGCCTGGCTGGGCTCTTTAACCAGCGGCTCCGAGAAGGGGGGGGAGACAGCAGAAGAATTGGTAAGCGCACAGGTGTGAGGGATTCTCCAAGACTTGTTACCCCTTCGGGCAGAGCGGCCGGCGTCTTTCCAGGGGGGATGGGGGTGACAGGAGGGTGGGGAGGGCACGACTGGTCTACACTGGGGAAATTACCCCTACCCAGGTAATTAAATAGGGGGGAAGTGTTTGTACCCTCCTCCCTGTCAGTCGCATTGCAAGTCCCTCTCATCCCCCATCCCCCTGAGCCCGAGTAAATGAGTGGGGACCCACCCAAGCGGCCGATACCGGAAGTTGGGCCTAACTTCTGGGTACACATCAGAGGGGCAGTCCCCCCTCCACTGCCAGGTTTGGATCGGGTGTTCCTTTCCTCCACCCCTATTTTGACGGGCCTGCTGATGGGTGTCAGCAACGCATTGCAAAGCACTTAAAAACGTACATAGGACTTACAACTACATAAGACAATAGGAAGGAGGTCTCTAACATGTAGTATATGTACTATTTTGTCATACAATGTTATTGTCCTGCTGCCCACATTGTACTGCACTGAGGAATATGTGGGTGCCATAAAGATTAAAGATAATAATAAAACAACTCCTCTGCTCTTTTTATGTTGCTCAAACTTTAAGGGGGTTAAGGAAATATGTTTGTGTTAAAATAATATTAATGTAGCCATTTTCATCCTGCGCTTCTTCGTGTTAATGTATACAAGTAGCGTGTGCCCATTTTGTGTCATGCGATTCAGCTTATGATCGGGTTCGTGTTGATAGCTGGTGTCACGATAATATCATGAAATAGTACGTTATTTTAATCAATCTGGTGCTTCAAGGGTTCATGTAGCTACAGTTTAATTTAAAAAATACAATATATTGAGTTTGTGACAGGTAAAGACTTTTCTTGGGTCTGTGCTGATCTTCATAGATGACTTTATTAGGTGAAGAGGAGTGGGGGCATGACGAAACTAGGCCAATAAATGATAGCCAGGTACTATTCTGTCAGCCTCAAAGAAAACTAAACGTTCTTGAATGATTACTGGTATATTCCAGAGATAGGTGACGCACAGGTCATGCCTTAGTTGGAGGACTTTATTAAAAATGAGAATAGCATGTGACATCATCTACTGTACATGCTAAGAGTTACATATTTGGCATAATGGCAAAAAGACAAATCAATTTGTACCACACGTTCGGTCTAGCAGGTAATAAGGGACAGATATTCATTTGCCACTCAAATTTAGGTGCAAGACAGTCATAATTAGTCTAGTTACATCAATCATAATCACCTGACTATTGATATGACTCACGTGTGTCTAAGTCTGAGAAAGTAAGTTATGAGTGTGTTTATATATTGAGGCAAAAACGTAAATGTTGTTTTTTGATAATAAACACGGACCTAAGACCCTGGCAGATATATTCATTTACATATTTTTGCATGTTTCTGGGGTGGTGGAAGTGGATAGACATGATTGCAATTGGGGGTAAAAATTAACCCTTGAGGATGCTTGACGGCGTGAAGCAACGCAGACGTTTTGAGGACTAGCTGGTGGACTGTCTGGAGGTTTTTCTAGTCGAGATTTGGTTCTTCTGTCCCTGGTCATCACCAACTTTCCCTGAGGACCGCAGTCGCAGATGGAACACCAGTGGGAGAGGGAGTGCTGTATCTCCTCCATTGTCTGACCCTGAGTGGTCTCAACACCTGCTTTTGCAGCTTGCTTGTGAGTGTAATACTTCCTTCTGTTTTTAATTTATAAAGCAACCTGCACTGTGTCCTCTCTCTATTTTTGCATGTGGGAATCCCCTCCCTTTGTCCCCCCAACCAACTCATCTGACCCTGCGGACGTCATCACGAGAGTGTTTTGATACCCACACGAGTTGGTCACTCTGAATAACTGCACGGTTTATCACTCACGGACCAGGTGAGTGAGTTATCTATTTCCTTATCAAATTTCATTTGTACACAAAGCTATATTGCACCATATTTGTATTTTTTTTTTACATATACCTGGATCTATTTGCACTCCTGATCTTCTTCTGTTTCTGCCAATAGTTTATGGACTTGAATTGAGTCCCCTTCTGGAGCACCACTATTTCCAGGGACTGTGCAAATGTAATATTCCTATCTCAAAGTGTGTTCACACGGCTCACTTTTAAATGGTATTTGCGCTATCTCTCTCTCTCTGCTTTTTAATGGGATATGGTCCTTTAATGTTTGTGATGTTTCTGTCTGGAGATATCATCCCCCCAAAATCATAAATATTTGACTGAAATGATGATGGCCGACATTTTCCCCAGAGAAGTCAATGGGATGGCTCTTAAGTTATACATGCTTATTTCATAAAGAACAAGATATATTTTTAACCTTTTGAGATACAGGAGAGGCCGCAGCTAGGCCATATTTTATACCTGGGGAGGGGTTTGTAACCCTGCCCCATAACAAGGCAGGTGCAGGTACTGACAGGAATCACACCACTGGCATGTGATCCAGTCAGTACCCTCCCAGGCATGACACTCCAAACTGCCATTAGGCCTGCACCTGGATATGGTAACATTGTATTTATCCAGTCTGCAACTCGCATGCTAGGCCTCTGTGCGGGAGTTTAACCCCAACACTTCCTGGTCAGCCAGGGGAAAGAGTATAGCCGGGGCACTATATATATTTATATATGGTTTTATATATATATATATATCCATTTTGTATTTTTACATATGTAGCCATGCCACCTGTGGCTACTAGTCTGCCCTACTCCTGGAAGTAAGCCCCAGTAGAATCAGGCTGCCAGTAGTCAACATTGGGTTTTCCCCCTCCTTGGTTCCTTACTTGAGTGACAGTGGGAGGCGGTGACATCAGGCCCGAGCATGTCCAGTCATGGGACAGACCTGGTGCCCTTTTCCTAGCTGTACTTAAGGGCAGTGCCACCCCAAATTTATTATTGCCTCTCCCCTCTTGAGAGAGGCAGGGATCACACAGGATTGCCTGGAGCTTGGCCTACCCTGTTCCTCTTCCCCTTGGGGGAGAGTGAGTGATACCCTATACCCCTGGTCCTGCTGGAGGGCCAAGGGAAGAGCTAGGACAGCTGCAGATGACCTGACCTGTAGTGGTAGTCCAGCGACCAAGTTGACCATCCCAGACAACTGCAGTGGGCAGAGATCTGCCCGGTTCCTGTACTGTACAGACCAAGAGAATAAACCGTTCCTGTTGTTATACTCCCGCCTAGTGTGTGATCTTACTGGGGGGAGAGGTGAATAGTTCTACTGTAGGAGATCATCCTCACCTATCTGGAGCCTACAGCAGATGGAGGCGCTGCACTACTAGAGAACCATGTGGGTAATGTACCCCAGAAACCCGATCCTGTGTCCCCACTACCATCATCGGACGACTCAGCCCTCCTGTTACCAGCAGGTATCATGCACCACACGACCAGTAATGGCCATATCTCCCACAGGGTGGGGGAAACACCGTTACACATACTACCCTATTCAATAAAGGAGTGGTCGATAACGCACAATGAACAATGTTGTAACTTCCAGCCACTTGAATAGAAGTCACTGCATCATTACCCGTGTGTTACTTTGCTTCTCCCCAGTCAGCTTTTAACAATTTTTGGTGGCGCCTGTTTCTTTTGGCCACAAGAGATACTGTTCCTTGATTGGCACCACCACCTGTGGTTACTGTGCCCTTCTCCCAAACACCGACTATGTAAAGTTTAGTGGGGAGACAGACCCAGGTAGGACCAAAGCAACCTAATGATAGCCGCACAGTGCTTTATATAATATGGAGAATATGATGCTATAAGTGCATCAAACATAAGATCACAAGATAGCAAAAAGTTATATCTGCCCAGGAGAGCTTACAATCTAAGTGGGATGTTGGGAGGCATAAATAGACAGTAGGGGAAGGAGTAAGTGCAGTGAAGATTGGGGAGTGGGGAGAATTGATCATGGGTCCAGGCTTTTTAGATTTGACTTGAACTGTAGATGTTGAAACACCCCAGGTCCGGTGGTGGTTTAAGTGGCAAGGGAGAGAAGGTAGGTGGCAGGACAAATTGTATGAGGTTGAAGTGAAGTGTTTTCAGGAGGAAGAAGATCAGCTTGACCTTCACATTAAAGTCCACACATCACAAACCCAAAGCTAGCTGACCCAAGTGTTTTGCCTCAAACGGGAATAATGCAGAATCACCCATGCTTAACCTTGATCAGAAGGTGGAAAGCGGCATTGTCAAATTACCAGGATGCCTTCAGTGGTGTGAAAGGGTCTGCCATGTACAGTACAGCCCTGTGATCATCAAAGCAGGGAGCCCAGATAGACCATCCAGACTGCCAATACTAGGTCAGACCAAATTGTCCATCAAGCACAGTATCCAGTCTGCAGGCTCCTGGGAGAGAACAGTATCCAAAGCATAAGATCACACCTGCGTCCCCTTCCTTGCTTCCGGCGTTAGGAAGCTTCCATAAACCCAAAGCACAAAGAAAGCAGCTATCTGGCTAAAAGGTGTTTATGTACTTACCTTCCATGAATATGTCTAATCCTCTTTTAAAACCCATACATACACATAAAACAAGTTAAGAACTCTAGCTGCTGAAACATGGAACTAAGTGCGTCCTTCTCATTCTCCCCTGCAGGTATGATCATTTGATTCCCCTGAGCCCCCCTAATCAAAATCAAGCCTCTTCCTGAAATGTCTATTCTTTAATTTGGTATGTTGGGTGTTGTGGTTTAGTGTGTTTATGTTAAATAGTCTGCCAAATGTCCTGCCTGTAACCCAATGAAGCTGTTTAATTGATGGTTATGTGACTGTTTAGGAGAATAGCATGGGGAAAATGTAGCTGGGGTGAGCATAGCATTCAAGTGGGCCCATTTCAAAGGGAACATTTATAAGGGACTGAGAGAGTTATACAGGAGTTAGACATGAGGTGGACGTCTGTACGCACTGTTTGTTTTGTGGCCCTAGGACATGGGTGCGTAAGGGGTCCTGCTACCAGTGTGTGGTATGGGGTATTCAGTTTCCGACCTGGCTGCGTGTCTCCCTCTTCTCGGCTCCTTGTATGGGGTGGGCGAGGGGGTGGAGGCATGCTGCTGGGAAGCAGATATTTGGGCCAAAAGCGGAGGGGTATCTCCATCCCCTGCCCTCATTTAGATGATTGAGACCACCCATTGCCCTCGTCATACCCCAGGCGGAGGTTGTCAGAAACTGAGGCCCGGTGGCTTGCGATCCTGAAATTAATACCCCTCCAGCTGGGAACCGGAGTCCAGATAACAGCCGTGAGCCCGCTCTGGATATCATGCTTATAAATTCTAGGTCAGTCGTCCACTGTAGCCGCTGGTGCGTGAGACGATTGTCTTGGGTCAATCACATCTAGTATTTATCACAGAGACCTGGCTAACTGCTGGGATTGAAATTCGTTTAGGTGACCTAGTTCTTGACGGGTACTCTGTGTTGCATGTTCCTAGTGAAGGGAAGGAGATGGGGGGAGTAGTAGTCATTTTATTTCAGTCCCATCTTATCTGCACTTCCCACCCTGGGCCCAGGGTCAAGTCTTTTGAGCATATGACCATTTGCTATGACATGCATGACAATCAAGTTTTCACCCTGATGTATAGGCCGTCTGGACATGGGGGTGATTTTGTGTCTCAGTTGTCGGATGTGGTCACTCCCATAAAACTGGAGTTCCCTCGCTCTTTGGTGCTTGAGACCTCAACATGTGGGTTAATGACCCAGACAATTCTGAGGATAGGGATCTTTTGGATACTATGGGATCCATGGGATTTAGTCCATTTTTGCATGGCCCGACACATGAGCACGGTCATACACTCTACTTGATCTTTGCACAAGGGGTATCAGTTGAAGAGGTGAAGTTTTCTTCCCCCCTATGGATTTTATTTATTTATTTTATTTATAAAATGTTTTACCAGGAAGTAATACATTGAGAGTTACCCCTTATTTTCAAGTACGTCCTGGACATAGTTAATGACAAATAATACATGGTTACAAATACAGTTACATCAATGAACAGGATATACATTATATACAAGGCATTGCATGCACAGCTAGAGGAGATGTATATTATAGGCGTATGTAACAGTTACAGACCAGATTAAAATGCGAGACAGCTTTAGTTTTGATAGAACTTAAACTGGTGGTGGATGTGAGAGTCTCCGGTAGGTTGTTCCAGTTTTGGGGTGCACGGTAAGAGAAGGAGGATGGATCATGTGGTGATCTATGCTCAGATTGGAGGTGCCCCACCACCCCTTAAATGGAGTGGTGGGCCCGAGGCAGCTTGAGTACGAACGGATCTTACCAATGTGGCTCCTGGAAAGCATGTCCACATATGAAACCATCCACACGTTTCCTTTCCCACAATCCGCAAAAGAAGTTCTTAATTAAGATTTTCATCAACTGTAATAATGAATATGTTATCTATTTGTATACTTGCGGTTGTGGGAAAAGATTAGGGTTGCCAGATGTCCAGTATTGAACTGGATTGTCCTGTATTTGGATACTCTGTCCAGTAAAAAATGAGAGGTGCTGTAATACTGGACATGTATGTGTCCCGGTATTACCTCCCTGGACATAGTGATCTGACGCACCTTTCACCATTGAGTCCAGTATTTTTGGAGAAGCCACCTGGCAACCATAGAAAAGATATGTAGGGAGAACTACAAGAACCCTTAAAGTTAGAGTAAGGGAGCACTTAAGACTCATTAGGACAAATGACTTGGCCCACCCGGTATCAAAACACTTTTCTGGGTGCGGACAGGGTGATGTTAACAACTTTTCATTTATGGGGATTGAGAAAATCACCATGAATGGACGGGGTGGTAACGAATGACATTTGTTAGATCGTAGAGAGGCCTTCTGGATTTTCACTTTGAGAACACGTGTCCCAGGAGTCCTGAATGTAGAAGGGAATTTGAGCCATTTTTTTTGGGGGGGGGGGGGTTGAGTGCATTTATTATTCTAATTTTTGGAATTGAAACGATCTTTTAAGAATAGGGAAATCCCTGCAATCTACCGAAATTGGACATATTCTTTGTATGTATTTTTGGACCTCTTGAGATTTATCAAGCATTCAAAGCGAGTGAGAAGTTATTAACATATTTATATATGATGTATCCTTGTGTTATGTCACGTCTTATATCATTCTGTTCTGATTTAGATTAGTTATCTTTGTTTCTGTTTCTTGCCTCCATTTTTCCTTTCCTTTCCCTTTTTCCCCCCTCTTGCCTGCTCCCCCCTTTTCTTTCCTATTTCCCCCCCCCTTTTTGCCCCCCCTCCCCAGCTATGGATCAGCTATAAGCTCTTTAACGGAGCTGCCACCTCTCAATGATTTGGAGTCGGGTCTCACTGATATTTAGTATCAGCACCTCATATATTTCCCACTCACAACCACGTTCCATTAAAACGCCTTTTCTTTGGTTCGGAGCCCCAAAAAATCTCACCGGCTTGGGTCTCTCAAGGTTGTCGACTTGATCACGCAATGAGTGACTGACCCGTCCAGTCCGGAGGGGGTTAACAAGTGTACAACAATACCCGCACACACAGTGGTTGTATGATCTCAGTACCGGCCTCTCTCCCCCCATTGTGTGCCTGAACGGCTTAAATAAACTCTCTTAGAAGCAGGAGCAGCCAGAGTCTTTTTCTGCATTCCATCCACCCCAAGCTCCATCTCTCCCCCCTCCCTCCCTAGTCTCCTTTACACTGTGGGATTAATCCATCAGAAGGAATAGTGGGGGGGGGGGGGGAGGGGGGTTATGAGGATACAGGGAGGAAAAGGATCTATGATACTTCACTCCAGTGAGCATTGAAGAGGGCCCCTTTCACGGGTCAGAATAGCTTGGGCTCGGCTCTGTGACTTAATCAGCCAAAGAAACCCCTTTAGCATCAGGGTACAATTAACATCAAGGACCCACTGCCAGCGCGGGGAAAGAAGAATGCCACGATGACAATGGGTGATGAGAAATCTGAAACCGGACACTTTTCCAGGACCTCAAGTTCCCTAAAAAAAAAAAAATCGGGACCAGATTTCAAATGTCGTGTTAAAAAAATAAATAATAATAAGAGTTATTTTTACATCGACGTCACTTTTGACCATTTTTATTTTTAATTGAGATACATGAATAAGATGTCGATAGGCGATACGCTGGTGGGGAGAGGATTTCACAAACAGTCTTATCTTATAGAGATGGTAAAAAACCTCTCCAGAGCATTTGGTTACCACGGAGACACTGAAAGTTGAAAAACTATTTAGGAAAGGTTGCACATGCATGGCATGGTTGGACTCATTAACACTTTCTCTGCCAGGGAGGTCAACAACACACAGTGCATTGCAGGGACTTTGGGTGACCAAAAGGTTAAATACGCCGGTGTGTCACTTGGCCTCTAGAAATGGACCAAATATTCCAGGACAATTGTGAATTTGGTGAATTTTAGAAAAAAAATCAAAAAAATGTCGAACTCCTCCTCCCCGAAAAAAACATATCACAAGATGCCAATATCGGACGCCATGATTAATTTCCCCCCCCCCCCCCCGCTAAGTTTGGAAATAATTGGTTGGTTTCACCAAAAGAATCGCCATATTGATTATCGCAATAATTGTTGCAAAATTTTCGAATGCTCTGAAGATTCGTGTAACTCGGAGAAAAAGGGGGGAAAAAATCCAAAGTGAACTTTTAGAAATGAATTTTTTTTTAAAAATGTCCCTCAAAATATTATATAGCATAAATATTCGTAAAGATAAAGAGAGAACTTCTCATCTGTAGTATTCATTATGAGCCATTTATAACTATTCCAGATGATGAAACGCAGCTGTACTCTGGCAAACGGACAATAATGGTTGAAACAAATAATCGTACCTATTATATTTCCATACAATGCAACGCTGTATTTCCAATTGTGCATAATTATATTATTTATATCTACACGTTACTCTCTTTTAGCTATTGGTTCTCACATAATTATTCACTGTACTAAATAGGTTTATATACATTTTTTTTTAATTGTTATTTTTATATATCATAATAAAACGTTGTTGGTTTCCGTTATTGGAACTATTTTTCTTGTGTCCTGTTATTCCCCTAGGCCGGGTTTTATCTGCAGGTGTGTGGCACAAACCACACTGTGCTGAGTGTGCCAGTAAGTTTGTTTATTTATTTATTTTTTAATACAGCATTTAGCCAAAAATACGTATAATTTCTGCACTATTGTTGGTATTTTGAAAACAAAACAATAGTTTTGCCTCAAAGGTGGGTATTCATTAAAGTGTGATAGTTCCGATGGGGGCACTGACATCTCACTAACTTGAATGTGAGTTTCTTTACAGGAATTCCCAATCGCAGATTAATTAATAACCCCAAAGTAGTCTTTCATGGAACCCCATCTTTCTGCTTCAAGAGTTCACCAATCTGAGGTACACCATCTTTCTGCTTCAGGGGTTCCCCAATCTGTGGTACCCCATTTTTCTGCCTCAGGGGTTCCCCATCTGTGGTTCCCCATCTTTCTGCCACGGGGGGGGTGGGCTCCCAATCTGTGGCACCCCATCCTTCTGCTTCGGGGGGTTCCCAATCTGTGGTACCCCATCATTCTGCTTCAGGGGATTCCCAATCTGTTGTACCCCATCCTTCTGCTTCTGGGGGTTCCCAATCTGTGGTACTCCATCCTTCTACTTCTGGGGTTCCCAATCTGTGGTACCCCATCTTTCTGCTTCTGGGGTTCCCAATCTGTGGTAGCCCATCCTTCTGCTTTGGGAGGGTTTCCAATCTGTGGTACCCCATCTTTCTGCTTCAGTGGTTTCCCAATCTGTGGTACCCCATCCTTTTGCTTCAGGGGGTGTTTCCCAATCTGTGGTACCCCGTCCTCCTGCTTCAGGGGGTGTTTCCCAATCTGTGGTAACCCATCCTCCTGCTTCAGTGGGTGTTTCCCAATCTGTGGTAACCCATCCTTCTGCTTCAGGGGGTGGTTCCCAATCTGTGGTACCCCATCCTTCTGCTTCAGGGGGGTGGTTTACCAATCTGTGGAACCCCATGCTTCTGCTTTGGGGGGTTCCAAATCTGTGGTACCCATCCTTCTGCTTCAGGGGGATCCCAATCTGTTTTACCACATCCTTCTGCTTCCGGGGTTCCCAATCTGTGGTACCCCATCCTTCTGATTCTGGGGGTTCCCAATCTGGGGTACCCTATCTTTAATCTTTGGGGGTTCCAAATCTGTGGTACCCCATCATTCTGCTTCTGGGGTTCCCAATCTGTGGTACCCCATCTTTCTGCTTCAAGGGTTCCCAATCTGTGGTACCCCATCATTCTGCTTCTGTCGTTCCCAATCTGTGGTAGCCCATCCTTCCACTTTGGGAGGGTTTCCAATCTATGGTACCCCATCTTTCTGCTTCAGTGGTTTACCAATCTGTGGTACCCCATACTTCTGCTTTAGGGGTTTCCCAATCTGTGGTACCCCATCCTTCTGCTTCAGGGGGTGTTTCCCAATCTGTGGTACCCTGTCCCCCTGCTTCAGGGGGTGTTTCCCAATCTGTGGTAACCCGTCCTCCTGCTTCAGGGGGTGTTTCCCAATCTGTGGTACCCCATCCTTCTGCTTCAGGGGGTGTTCCCCAATCTGTGGTAACCCATCCTTCTGCTTCAGGGGGTGTTTCCCAATCTGTGGTACCCAATCCTTCTGCTTCAGGGGAAAATTCCCAAAACTGTGGTACCCCATCCTTCTGCTTCAGGGGGTTGATTTCCCAATCTATGGAACCCCATACTTCTGCTTTGGGGGGTTCCAAATCTGTGGTACCCATCCTTCTGCTTCAGGGGGATCCCAATCTGTTTTACCACATCCTTCTGCTTCTGGGGGTTCCAAATCTGTGGTACCCCATCATTCTGCTTCTGGGGTTCCCAATCTGTGGTACCCCATCTTTCTGCTTCAAGGGTTCCCAATCTGTGGTACCCCATCATTCTGCTTCTGTGGTTCCCAATCTGTGGTAGCCCATCCTTCCACTTTGGGAGGCTTTCCAATCTGTGGTACCCCATCTTTCTGCTTCAGTGGTTTCCCAATCTGTGGTACCCCATACTTCTGCTTTAGGGGTTTCCCAATCTGTGGTACCCCATCCTTCTGCTTCAGGGGGTGTTTCCCAATCTGTGGTACCCCGTCCTCCTGCTTCAGGGGGTGTTTCCCAATCTGTGGTAACCCATCCTCCTGCTTCAGGGGGTGTTTCCCAATCTGTGGTACCCCATCCTTCTGCTTCAGGGGGTGTTTCCCAATCTGTGGTAACCCATCCTTCTGCTTCAGGGGGTTGATTTCCCAATCTATGGAACCCCATACTTCTGCTTTGGGGGGTTCCAAATCTGTGGTACCCATCCTTATGCTTCAGGGGGATCCCAATCTGTTTTACCACATCCTTCTGCTTCTGGGGTTTCCCAATCTGTGGTACTCCATCCTTCTGCTTCTGGGGTTCCCAATCTGTGGTACCCCATCCTTCTGCTTCAGGGGGTGTTTCCCAATCTGTGGTACCCCATACTTCTTCTTCAGGAGGTTCACAATCTGTAGTATCCCATCATTCTACTTCGTGGGTTTCTCAATCTGTGGTTCCCATCCTTCTGCTTATGGGGGGGTTCCCAAACTGTGGTACCCCATCCTTCTGCTTCAGGGGGAGTTCCCCAATCTGTGGTACCCCATCCTTCTGCTTCAGGGGGGTTCCCTATCTATGGTACCCCATCCTTCTGCTTTGGGTGGTTTCAAATCCATGGTACCCCATCCTTCTGCTTCAAGGGTTCCCAATTTGTGGTACCCCATCCTTCTGCTTTAGGGTTCCCAATTTGTGGTACCCCATCTTTCTGCTTTGGGGGTTCCCAGTCTATGGCATCACACACTCCTGTTTTTGCTCAGCCTACAGATGTTGTGTGAGAATTGACAACAGAACAAGCTGAATATTTACCCGATATATTGTAGAGTTTAACAGCAATAACTAAGTTTGTTGTCTGAATGCCCCATGGCAGCAGAGGCATTCTGGCTCCAAGATCATCTGATGGGTGGTGCATCTCAACCCACCTCCCAACGTTAGGACCAGTTGTCCTTCTCTTCCTTTCTGAGCAGCAAAAAGGCAAGATGTTCAGTGTATCAGCCTTCAGCGTTACAATGAAGGTTAAGGTGACACAATAGCTATAGAATGGACGTGAATAAGGCTGTAGGTGCGTTTAACATATACCCCACCTGCAGATCTTTCAACATTTAGTACGTCTTTTGCATTTAGTGTTGCCAGGTGGCTTCTACAAAAATCCTGGACACAGTGGTGAAAGGTGTGACGTGCTTGAGATACACACACACACACACACACACACACTCTCTCTCCGCTCCATGCTGTTTCCTCCTCTCCCTGGCCCCACCCCCAGGCTCCTAACATCTCCTCCGGGCTGGAGGAAGCTGCCCAGCCCCCTAGCGACAGCCCTGCTCAAGGAAATCCCACGGCCCCCCAAGCCAGTCAGGTCACTAAGTCCAGGGAGGTAATACCGACCATATACATGTCCAGTATTACCTATAATGTTGTACTGGACAGAGTGTCGAAATACAGGACAGTCTGGTTCAATACTGGACACCTGGCAGCCCTACGCTGTCATGCAAGTCACGATTCAAAACTACACTGTGGGCCTCATGCAGTAAGCGTTGATAAGGGAAATATGGCCATGTTATAGCCAAAATTGGGTTTGAGATTCAGTAAGCGCCGATAAGTGCTTCATATCGCCAGGTTTCGGAGCCGATAATTTGGTTATGGCCAGTCGCCTGCCGATAAGCCTGTTTTCGACACTGATCGCCACTTTTTTAAATCGGCTGGATTCAACAAAAAAAAACAGCTTATCGGGGCTGATCGGCACTACGAAATTGAGATGTTATGGCCGATTTCTCCCGCCAACTAAAGTTGGCAGTTTGGACGGGAGAACGATCGCTAAGGCTGCCGGAACGGCACTTAGAAGAAAAAAAATCTTCTGTACATCAATGGAGTCAATGGAGCGGGGACGTATAACAGTATAGTACTGTTTACGTTTCATTGCTCACAATACAAGGGGGATTTGCATTACAGTGTGGGGGCATTCCCTGCATTGTGTCACAGCTGATGTGTCTTATTTGCATAACATTCGACTTTTACATGTTTTCAGCATTTGCGGGTCACATTACTCATCATGTGATGATGTGGCAAGGGAAAATACTATACTACACTCTTAAAGGAGAACCTCACATCATATCACACATTTTACTCAACTCAGCGACAATTATTTACATGATGTTACACATGTCACACATGTCACACATACACAGTATATTCATCTTCCTTTACATTACACAATGCTTGTAATGTGACACGCATCTTTAAACGTTCATGTACATCTGTCTTCTCATGTTTACATATACTTTTGGGTCCTCCCTATTTTCATGACGTCACTTATTGGACGCTCAATCACATTGCATGTTTACATTGTAACCGTTGCATTACAAGCACTTCAACCTAACTTATACACACATGTACAGTAATTCATCATTGGGACACCTTGTAAACTCATTCTATACCAACTATCCTCCTTACACAAATGCATGCATATGCACACGACTATTCATTGTTGCCAACATGTCACAATAACATGGATAATTACACATGTTACACAAAACTTTTCCCACGTCAATCTCAGCCTTTTTGTCTCATTACATGACTGACTCTTGCGTTCACAAGTGTTACATGCATTGCACATGCAACTATTTATTTGCAAGCAATCTTTGTACAAAGCTTCACGTCACATCATTGCCAAATATCATCATTCCCTGCAGAATACACACAACAAATACTTAGAACAACAAGTGCACACAGCTTGCCACAGAAGTACTTTATTATGTTAATGTAACACCTTGCATTTTACTATGTCACCTGACATCATCACATACCTATTTAAAGGACGCACATTACCTGCTCATTCACAGCTACTCATTTCAAAATGTTGCGAATGTTTAGGAGACGCAGGAACATTCTTTTCTATGACATGCTTGCTGATCAAGAGAATGATATAGGGCAAGGTAGGGACACACCGAGGGACAGTGACAGTGACGCGGATACGACAGGGACAGGGAGAGGGACAGGCCGAGGGACAGGTAGAGGGACAGGAGATCAGAGGAGAAGACAGAGGAGACAACTTGTGCCTCGTCCGCGTCTGTACAGGGAGAGAACCCTGTTAGATGGGATGAGTGAGGAGGAGATTGTAAGTCGCTATCGTTTGAGTTCAGCAGCAATCTTAGCTCTTTATGAGGAGATAAGGGGGATTTAGATTTTTTCACAGCCAGAGGTCGTGCAGTCCCTGGGCTTGTTAAAATGCTGTGCTCATTACATTATCTTGCTTCCGCGTCATACCAGACAACTGTGGGCATAGTGGGCGGGGTCTCGCAATCTACATTCTCGCGGGCCTTGACCCAGTTTCTCTATGCACTCAATAGACGCGCTAGGAATTATATTCATTTTCCTACAGAGGCAACAGAGTGGCTGGAAGTCAGGACTGGCTTTTATAATATAGCAGGGATACCATCTGTGCTGGGTGCAATCGATTGCACACATGTTGCTTTGATTGCACCTAGTCAGAGTGAGCATGTGTACCGCAATCGGAAGCACTACCATTCACTCAATGTACAGGTGGTATGTGATGCCACGATGAGGATAATGCATGTGGTACCCAAGTTCCCTGGTTCCAGTCACGATTCCTCTATCCTGAGGAACTCTTCAGTCTTCCATGCGTTCGAAGAGGGACATTTTGAACCTGGTTGGCTGCTGGGTGAGTACATATTTACATGTTCTAACACAAAACACATGTTGATTTAGGAATGTTGGCATTGTACAATTTGATCACTAATGTCAGCTTATGTGTGCTCCATTCATTATAGGTGACTCAGGATACGGAATTAGGCCGTGGCTCTTGACTCCGGTGCTAAACCCTCAAACTGAAGCAGAGGACAGGTACAATGCAGCCCATATATCTACAAGATCTGTTATAGAGAGGACATTTGGCCTACTCAAGACCAGGTTTAGGTGTCTGGACAGAACTGGTGGGGCTCTTCTATACAAGCCTCAAAAAGTGTCTGATATTATCCTTGCCTGTTGCATTTTGCACAATGTTGCACTCAGGCACAATGTACAGTCAGACCTAGCTGTGCCTTTGGTAGACGAGCATCCCACCCATGTAGCTGCTGAAAATGAACAAACAGCCAGTGGTGGCCAGACACGACAGAATCTCATCAATTCATTTTTTTCTTGTAAGTACAAACTCATATGTTCCTAGTACTACTTTTATAGTTTAATTATGTTATATTAACAATAATGTTTCTTTATATAACCTTCTGTTAGGACACAGATGAATATGGGTTGCACACCTTTCTTTTCTCTGCTGTGTGCACAAAGGGATGTGGCACCGGTATGTTATTGTTGCACAGGTTATATAATCCCTCTTCAATTGTACTTTAGTTGTGTGTATGTGAATACAACTTGGGTAACAAAGCAATAATATTTTAGCATTGTGTTATTCCTTATGCTAAGACAAAACACATATTATGCCCATAATCATTCATGCTTCTAGTATGCTTACATACAATGTTATTGGTGCAGTGTAACATGTACATCCATATGATGTGTACACCAGGCTGATTTACATTTTGAATGTCATGAAATATACATGGTGTTGTACATTTAACACCAAATACACACTTTGCTGTGTTGTTTACGGTACTGAAGATGGCATGTCAATGTTTGCAATTTATATATTGTTCCTTTGCATTATAGGTATATCTCCAGTATGACTGATCATGGTATGTATATTTGCTGACATCTCTCATAAGATGTGGCTACCTCAATCTTCCTATAATTATTGGAACTAAAAACCCAACATATTGGTTTAAACACAAATGTTACATATATGTACTTTCTGTATCATGTATATGCATTTAGCTACTCTTGAGCTTTCATGTGCATTGTATTACAAAATGATTACTCACATTTCATCACATTTTATGTATGTTTCCTTATAATTTCCATTAATGTAATATAGAGGTGGTTGGAGAAAAGGGGATAACTGTACTTATTTGTTTACTTACGGGAGCACATTCATCACTAGCATAGACACACTTTTTAAGACAACTGTTTGTGTCTCTATCAATTGGTGTAGGATCCATGTATAACACCGACAAATGATAACACCAGCTTTATTATGGTAGCTTATATCATCATATTGACTATACTATGTATTTCTAAACGATTAATAAACACAGTAAACTATAGTTAGTTAGGTTAATGAAATATACACAGAAACGTACTTCATAACATGATGGTGATGTCATATTCAGAACATCATGCATTGGAGGGGACCATAACATCTGGCCAGTAACATTATTTGCTACAGTCCCAAACCATTTTATCTACATACCCATGTAACAAGAGATTTTAAAAATAAATGGCTACTTGGTTGTAAGTGTCCTTTACATTGGGAGAAGGAGTGGCTCAGTGAGTAAAGACACACACTGGCACTGATAGTTTGAAGCAGGGGAGTCTGGTTCAATTCCCGGTGTGGGCTCCTTGTGACCTTGGCCAAGTCACTTTATCTCCCTGTGCCTCATGCGGCAAAAAAACATTTGTACGTTCCACGGGCCAGGGACCTCAGGCTGAAACATGTGTCTGTAAATCGCTGCGTACAACTAGCAGCCCTATACATGAACATGCTCATATTATTATTATTATTGTTACATAGTTTCGACAGTCATACGTTCCATTACATATTAGAATACACAAATGTGTTAGCAGAGTGGGAATGGTTGTTATATATAAAACACACCATGTCATAAAATGTTAGTAGTCATTAAAGAACACTCAATAAAAATTCATGAGGCACTCTTTTGCAACATCATTATGTTAATTAAGTGCTTATGCAATATAGGCATAAGGGTATCACATTTTTAATTGTTTGTTAATAAGCGCTGCAAGCAATATAAAATTAGTTCCATATGTAGTATAGTAGTCGGTGGCTCCTCCTCACAATCATCTCATATAAAGGTAGACTCTTCTGAAATCATACATTGATCCGATTGTATCTTCCCCGACATCTCTGAAATACAGCAAACACATGATGGTCAAAGATGGCACCTTACTAGATATGCATCCGTGACAACGCGTTACGCAGCTCTATATGATTGTGTAGATACACACGTCAGTCACTTATATGTTAGAAGTAAAACTGTTCATCAGTATGTAATGTTTCTTTAAATTTGTAGCAGGCATAACTATGTATAAGAAGTGAACGTTGCCTGTATACTGAAAGATGTGCGCGCACATCTTTGTGTGCGCACGCACTTCACGCTTGGCTCCACTAACTGTTAGCGCATGCGCAAAACAAAGCGTACGTTGTGCGTTCAATACATGTTGAAAATACCAGTAAACATAACATCTTTATTTCAAATACAATGAAGACGAAACTACATTCGTTCTAAACGAGTACATCTGTATTCTTTTTAAACAGACGTGTTTGAACAGAAAGCACGGCCGATAACACAATGCGCAAATGCAATACGTGTGACGTCATGTTAAGCCAGCGTGAAACGCACGCTAACACTCCTCCCACTCAATTAACATTCGGCTAACGCCCAGGGTACGCCTACAAACACTGAGCCGCACGCATCACACACTGCAGTTACCGTTACTATAACAAAACATGACAGCCAATAGGCTTTGAGGCGCGCACGTCGCTTGGGGGCGGGACTTACATCACTAATCCTTTTTAAGGACGCCTTGGCCCATGACAAGGGTCCCACGTCATACGTGGTGGACCCGGTTTTCAATGTTGTAGATGTTGCATGATAACAAAACAGGTATGTGTTAGAGTAATGGTAAAATGTTGCTAATATGTTTAAAGGGATAGGAAAGTACGTATATTTATTCCGTCAGCAATGTGTACTACTCTTTCAGGTCCTTCTATATTGTATTAGGAAACAATTTGTTTGTGATCGCTACATGTTATGCAGTCTGCAATGTTACGCTGTATCCACGCATTGAAAGTGAAAATGGTGGTTACAAAAAAAAAAAAAATTTAAACGCAGAGTCAACGCATAACGATTGTTATATTTACCATTCTTCTAGAATTAACTCTTCGCCTGGCTGCAACTGGTCGCTCCAGAAATGCAAGGCATTTTCATCCACGCTTAACCCAACCGCTGAATCCAGTATGGCACATATCTCCTCCAGGATGCGCTCATAGGAATCGCCACTGCTTTCTTCAAATAATTGGTCGGGAGGTAGGTTCATTTCTTCCGGTTCCCATTCCAATGCATTTTCAGCTGAAAGGCTTGGTACATAATCATAGTACTTTTGTTCTTGTACAATGTGGGTTTCAGGAATGGAGGCTGCAGATATTGCAGCACGTATCGATTCAAACGGATCAGTAGTAGCGGATACATTGCTATTGCCATTAGGAATAAATATGCCTTTCACGACAATATAAGTGCCGTCTTTCAGGAGAAATTGTTTTTCCGGGGCAATCTTCCAGAAACCATAGGTGTGTTGTAGCTTATCCTGGTCACGTTCAAAAAAGTCATTACTTGATAAAGTGAATCTTATTGAGGAATTAAAATTCCGTGCATGCTTACGGTCTTGGTAATAAGGATATTTTGCTCGAATGAAATCATCGATTTGGCGTGTGCTTGCTTTCTGTCCGCGACTGTTCAAGATGGCTTCACAGATCATGTACTTATACCCTAAAAGGGGATTAATATTGTTAACGAATTCATCAGCCATGTCTGAGTAGCACAAAAGCTGTGTGCAGGTCTGTGTTATTTGCTCATCAAAATGAATGTGCTGAATGGCTAACAAACTCCTGTTTTTCCTTGTCAAGGTCAACAAAACTAACTACTTTGACTCCTTATTTCAAACGCCAAATGGATTTGTTTGTCTAATTGGGTTAACAGTTGTGGTTCGTGATATGGGACTGTGGGAGAAACATTTCTCCTTCTTTTATCTCGTTTGTGAAAAACATCCCTAGACTTTGAATGCGTTCACATAGTGTTTTTTTGAAAACTAACAAAGACCAGTGTGTGAAAATATTTCTTAGCCAGGCATATCAGTAAAAACACACCTGCAAAAAGAAATGTTTTTTCCCCGCTTACATTTCTGTGTGTATGTGAAAGTCTGGTTAACTCCCTGTCTGCATGAGTTTAAATACGTGTGTATATATATATATATATATAAATATATCTCTTATAAAAATATATATATATTTATATATTATATTTTATTTTTTTTTATATTGCAGGAGTACACACAACATTGATGGCATTAAGTATACCTTGTATGAAACCTATTTAAATGGTGAGAAACATGATTGAATTAAGTAATAAACATTTGTTTAAGCACAATACTGTTAGAGTCTCATACTTAGGATATTTCTCAAACATTAGGCCTGTATTATTAAAATAGTGTTTTCACAAGGAAGCATGAAGTGTATTAGTTTGTGTATACCAGTTTATATAGTACTATATATATATATATATATATATATATATATATATATATATATATATATATATATATATACACATATACACATATACACATATACACATATACACATATACACATATACACATATACACATATACACATATACACATATACACATATACACATATACACATATACATATATATATATATATACACACACTCACACACTCACACTCACACTCACTCAGTGTGTGTGTGTGTGTGTGTGTGTGTGTGTGTGTATATATATTATTATACATTCTGAGATGTTATAGAAACGAACACACAACTGATTAAAGGACAAAATTACAATGGCCAAGCAAGGCAAAGGTAAGTAATAATTTACACATAATCCTGCTGTACACGTACAAGAAAGATGTTTGCACTTACTTAGGTGTTTTAATAATTGCATGTGACTAATATGCATATGCAATTCTTACATCAATTAACACACCCAAATGCAATGTTTTGCTGCAAAGTCAATGGCAGCTTCTCTAAACTTAGCAACTGGCTCCTGGTGGACCATTACTGAACAGACGATTACAACATAAATATTTATAACACAATTAATTATGAGTGTTAACATTTCCAAAACTTCACGTGTACAAGAACATAGTTGAAAGTTTGGAAACAACACAGTCTTCAGCATACATACAATAGTAATTAGATAATCTGAAGTCAACAAAACAAGGCCAAAGACATATTTTCTGAATTATAACATTTATTTTTTTTGTTCCTTTTGCGAGCGAGTAACAGGCCTGCTTGTTGTCTCTTGAATTTTCCTTTTTCTTTTGCCACCAACTTTAGGCACAACAGAGCCACTTTGAGTGGCCTCTGGCACTTCACGGGCAGGGCTTGTGGCCAGTGACTGTTCACCTACGGGGCTTGTGGCCAGTGACTCACCTACAGGGCTTGTGGCCAGTGACTCACCTACAGGGCTTTTGGGCAGTGATTCACCTACAGGGCTTTTGGGCAGCGATTCACCTACAGGGCTTTTGGGCAGCGATTCACCTACAGGGCTTTTGGGCAGCGATTCACCTACAGGGCTTTTGGGCAGCGACTCACCTACAGGGCTTTTGGGCAGCGATTCACCTACAGGGCTTTTGGGCAGCGACTCACCTACAGGGCTTTTGGGTAGTGACTGTTCACGGACAGGGCTTGTGCCCAGTGACACATGTGAGCAAGTTGGTAGACACTGCACAAGTGATGGTTGGTCTGTTTCATGTGTGTCTTGTTTTGTTTTTGTCGCCTCCTTTGTAGGTGTCTGCTGCTGAATTTGTACAGATGGCAGCGGTAGGATGTCATCAGGAACCTGCACAGCAATGTCTGCTACTTGACCGGTAACATTTGGGCCTGGTGAATGAATATCAGATGAATGTGGTGAAAACTGACCTGCATGAACAGATCCTGGCTGGGAGGTGTTGAATTGTGGTACATTAGTCATTCTCCAGTAATTAGCTTGTGTTTGCTGAACAACTAATGCTTCGAATGAGGTGTTGATTTTTTGCAACTGTTTAGGCACTTCAATGAAGACTCTGTGGAGATGTGCCAATTGTGATACTGTTTCTTCCTGCAGTCCAATCATCCTTTCCAGCACTGTCATCATGTCTGAATGGCGACGATTTTCTGCGTCCACTATTTTTCCCTCTGAAGCTACAATTGCATCGTATGTGGAAGTTGATGGACGATTTGGCGGTACAACAGTTTCTATTGGCACCTCTTCATGGTCACATGATTGTATTTCAGTCTCTTCTGTGGCGTCATCCTCATCATACTCATCATCCTCATCACCATGATGTTCTAAAAAGAAATGTACACATTATTAAATGGCATGTTAATGTATGCTGTGTTACTATGTAATTGTACTGTGTCCTAAGTAACACCTAACATGTTAGCATACGTTTTATAACCTCATTAAAAACTACCTTGACTTACGAATAATGTTTGGACTCAGTATGAAATATGAATGAATGAAAAGTTGCTCTAAACTCAGAAGTCCTACATGATAATTAACATCACTAACACAATACATGTTGCCTTACACTTAATTTTCACTGACACTAAGTAATCCTATTTAAAGAAGATGTGCAAAACAAATAATGCACATGACAACATAACATATAGAAGAGCACATATTATATGGCCAGCAAATGATACACTCACCTTCTAGTAGTGTTGAGCTGGCTGACCCAGGTGAAGACACTTGTTCCATCTCAGGTGACACATGTCCTCCAGGGGCAACTATATATAACAATAACATAAGTTTTACATTTACATGTGTAAATATTGAACAAACACTTATTGTATGTTCTGTATTTATGATTAACTAACAACATCAGTTCCTTAACCGAAAATGTGTGTGAAAGTGAACATAAATAGTTGTAATAACACTGTACATGCCTGTGTACTTAGAATTTTTGAGTTCCCTAACATACAACATACTATGTTTCTGCAGTAATGCGTGAGGATAAATAGATTAAATGAGTACATAAAAATCATATGTTGTGTAGTGATATCAGTATCATAATGTACATAACTATCATGAGATGACCATTCACAATGGTTATCATGAAGGTGGTCATATTGCAAAAAGTGTTGTTTTTGGTAGAGGATATGTGTGGTACATTAATCGAAGATGTGGCACACCTGAATGTGGCTGTGACTCAACAAGACAACACATGCAGTGTGTGATAATGTGTCTTTCATAGTAGTTCAACTATAGATATGAGTGAACTAATGTGTGACGTACGCTTTGATAAGTAATGAGTTGTTGGGGCATTTAGTAGCTAGAGTTAAGCTTTCAAATGAGTGTGATTAACTTCAGTTGTGCTATTCAGGTTGTAAGAAAGGTATTCCCTTCCCCAAAAAGCCTAATCAGCCACACCTTTCAATGACTTGAAACAGGTGCAAATGGTGTGAACTAAGTTGACCGTGAAATGAGGCTGTAATTAGTGTGTGTGCTGAACCCCACCCCCTCTGTTGAAGTGTATGCTGTGATGAGATATTAATTGCAGCTGCTTTAACACAATGGTAGATGAGCTAAGTAGTCATCTGCAGTGTTTAAGTTATGAAAACAATGACATAACATATGATACGTGTGCCTCATTATGCTGTCTGTATATGACATAAAGCAAAAATGGACCTTTTCATAAGCAACTATAGATGTGTTAGTGCCAGTGATGTTTGTAGGCCGTTACATGCAATTTCTTTGATGCATGCTTAAAATAGGCAGTAATGTCATGTTTGTCGGAGTAAAATCAATAAAATACACAATAATATGATACATATTTCTGTTCTGTACCTGTAGCTACTAATAATTTCTCATGAACATGTGTTACACATGTGTACTACCCTGTTGTTCCCCATCTTCGCCCACCATCAATTGCTTCCACTGCAGCTATGCATTTTGGGAATTCACATGTAAATGAGCACGCAATGGCACGTGCTATATTAGTTACTGCTTTTAGTAGGACTACTACATATATGTCTATTTTGAGATATATATATACAGAATCAGACATATACATATATAGATGCAGGTATGCTTATATTGTGAAGACAGTATAAAAAGCAGTGTAACTATGCAAAATAACTGTAAGCAACGACACGCCTAGTACAGTAATATTTATCACCTGCTGGAAATTGTGACGGATAAATTCCAATGTCACGGTCACCAGCCAAGCCTTCCACGACGACGGTAAGTAATTTTGGCCGAAGCAGCTCCTCCAATGGAGTCAATATGAGACGTTGTGGTGTGGGCCCACCTCCAGTGCCAGTAGCATGCACGCGTTGGTCTTGTATTTTCTTTTTCAATTTGGACCTAATATCATCAAATCTTTTCCGACAATGATACTTGTCCCTGACACTATTCCCACAGGCATTGACACCAATGACTATTGTGTCCCACATTTCTTTTTTGCTTGCTGCACTTGTCCGCCCTTGAAAAACATATAAAAGATATGAGGTAAATGAATAATAATATAAGCACCAGTTTCCTACACTGCTAGCTGTTCCAAGAGATAGCAAACATGCTGTTTTATGTGTAATATGTGCAGCACATGAGCATTCACTACTAAACCTATACATGTAAGCAAGGTTGCATTCATATTGTATGCAGTTCTGGCAAATTGACCGCCTGTGTTTATTTGTCCTTGTAAGGCATGATAAAAAGCTGTGTTTCCACACTAATGAACATAGAAAGATATTGTGTACCCATATTTGCATATGAACAAAACTCAGATGACCTAGGATCACATGTATTTGAATAATAAATGTAAAGTTACACTTACCTACTAAATGTCCATAGAGACTGTCATAGTGCTCCAGAATGCCAGTGACAAGAGCCCTATTTTCCTGGTCATTGAAGCGAGGATTACGTGGCTTCTCCACACGTTTTTTCCGAGCAGGTTTAGGGTCAGAGCTTGGCTGGTGCTGACTGGACTCTCCTTCTTCCAATGGAAGAGCCTCCAAAAGCTGGCCACCAGCAAGCACGCCACCACCAGACACCCCATCAGCAACTGCGCCACCAGCAGCACTCCCAGCACCAGCACTCCCACTCCTAGCACCAGCACTCACACTCCTAGCACCAGCACTCACACTCCTAGCACCAGCACTCACACTCCTAGCACCAGCACTCCCACTCCCAGCAACAGCACTCCCACTCCCAGCAACAGCACTCCCACTCCCAGCAACAGCACTCCCACTCCCAGCAACAGCACTCCCACTCCCAGCAACAGCACTCCCACTCCCAGCAACAGCACTCACACTCCCAGCAACAGCACTCCCACTCCCAGCAACAGCACTCCCACTCCCAGCAACAGCACTCCCACTCCCAGCAACACCACTCGGTGCACCAGCAACATCACTCCCCTGAACAGTACGTTCACTCCGACGCGTACTCCCATGAGTAGCACTCCCACTCCCACCAGCATCACTCTTCCCACGCTTTGCGGGCATACTTCCAGCACTCACAAAAAACAGACAAGAAATGTACAGGCAATCACACGACCCACTTCCACATATAAAACAAGACAAAGATGTAAACAAAACAACAAAGGACAAAGCTCACCCAATACACAACAAGTCTCTCAGTCAATATGCAAATCTTCAATCGTCCAGCTCTGTGCGTCTCTCTCTCTCTCTCACTCCCAACAACACAGAGAATGATTAGCAGTACACGTTGCCTTTAAATATGGCGCGCAATCAAAAACATGCTTGTTTCGCCTGATTCAGCAAGATTTGTGATTGTGCAACCTAACAGCACCGCGCCACGCACGCCGATACACCTGTGTGTGATCGGCTCATCATCGTGAGAGTGGGCGGATTTGTTTTCTGGTTGATTTTGAATGTATTCGGCACTTACTGCATACGGAGAGGGAAAAACGCCAATAACATGACTAATCGATAAGCTTGCCGATTTCACATAATCGTCGCTTACTGCATGAGGCCCTGTATCTGCTACATCACTGCAGGATAGAAGAGCTTTCAAACAAGGGCCCAACGAGGCATTGTAACATCTGCTATTTGCTATATCATAGTTCCATTATTAAAATAGGTGTTGTAAATACTTCTATATACATACAGCAGCAGAGGTGACCAGCTGAGGGATCCGAGCTTCCACCACTGGTAAAAATAGGTGCAATAGTGAAGCTGGTTTTAATAGGTACGAGACATAAAAACAGGTTCTGCTGAATACATACAGTTGGAGGGCGGCTGCAGAACAGTCCGGTGCCAATAGTCCAAGGTGGGGAAAAGGGTGGCCATTAAAGGAACCCAGTACATGTGGAATACATACAGTTGGACGGTGTGCTGCTGTATGAGGCAACGTGGGAAGTTCTGCTTTTTTATGCTTGGGAATCTCAGCTTTACGTTACTGGGAAATTCTCAAGTACTTTTTTTTTTATGTTAGTGACATATATATGCAAATGTACTTATATCCGCGGGGAAAATGTTTGCTGCAGAGAATTGTTTAAGTGCTTTGTTAAAGGTTAACCCCTCTGATGCAGGAGATGCCAGCAACTCCTTCTTGTGTAGTGGTGGGACGTCTTGGGAGCCCAGCTAAGAGTCTAGCCGGATGTCTCAGGACTGGCTCACACTTGGAACACCCAGGAATCCGTCTTTGCTTTGTGCTGCTCAGTGGTGGTATCCGGGCCGGTGTAAGGGTATTAGGCGCCCTCGGCAAACCTTCAGCTTTGCACCACCCCCAATTAACTTTCGCTTTTCACAGGATATGAACTAGAAGAAATGCAGATGTTACTGTCTCCATTATCTCTCCCTCTCTCTCCCTCCTCCCATTCTCTCTTCTCCTTACCCCCAGCACCCCCCCCCCCATTCACTCTCTCTCTCTCTCCCCCCTGAGATTGTAGGGGAAATGTGGCTCTCATAATAGAGATTACGCCCAGCCATTACCCCTACCCGTCTGGATGGATATACAGGATTGCCCCCGTATATCCATCTCATTGTGGCTCATCTGGACCAAAAACCTGTATTTGTGAATGTGTTCATGTATCTGTAAATCTTCATTCCGTGTCATATTGTAGGTGCTTCACTGTAATGCATATTTGTTTGTTCCCTTGGTGTGCCAGGCTAGTAACACACCTACCCAGCCTGCACACGAAGGGATCTGGGTTTCACTAGTCGATGCTGGGTAGGTGCAGTGCTGGGGAACATTGGAGAGAGGGGATGGATGCTACTTGGGTAGGGATGGTGTTGGCCCGAAGAATGGAGCCTTCGTCTGTCCCAGACACTGAGGCGCCTATCTCAGAGGGAGATATCTGGCCACCCAGGGGAACCGTTGCTGGGTGTGAGCCCCGTAGGCGCTGTTCCGATTGGCCAGTTTGAAACTCCCACTCTCACTTAAGCTCGTCCCTGTAGACTATCCTTGCCGCTTGGTCACACCCCTGGCCCAGATTCGTCCATGAAGTTCAACCTACAGTATGCTAAATTTAGACGACAGATACTTATCCTATATCTATAGTATACTGATCCAGAGGAAGGCAAACAAAACCTCAGTGAAATATCATCTAAGGATATCTCATAAGGGGAAAAATGAATTCCTTCCTGACCCCAAATAATGGCAGTCAGATTTCTCCCAGCATCAACATCCTTCCCATGTTTCCTTATTTGGTATATTCCTGCATACCTTTCCTTTCTTAAAAGATGTCCAACCTTTTTGATGAACCTGTTGATGAACACATGCATGGAAGTGAGGAGACCAGCGCTTTGAAGAATTAGAGTTAAACTCTGGAACACATTTTCAAATCCAAGCGAAAAACGAGACTTGTGCCTTTCTTCAATAAACTGGGCAAAGTTTTTGGGTTGGTGATTGGAAAACTCACAAACCTCTGCACGTAAATTTTATCCCCCCCCCCCAAATCTCCTAGTTCTTTTGAGTTTTGTTTCCATCCTTTTTTACAAATCCAAAATTAACCCAGAAACCAATCCCCAAGACCCCAGGTGAAGGTTCCCATTCTTAGTCCGATTCCCTAGTAGACCATGTCTCACTTTTTATGTACAGATGCAGTGGCCGTTATTTGAGAAATCACGGCGCCGTTTTCGCGTGCGCTGCTGTACTCCACGCAGCATTAACGCCGCCAATCGCCCCAGACACACGTGTTTATCGCGGTTGCTTTGTTTGAATTTCATGGATTGTGTGCAATTAAATGCAATGAAATGAATGAATTGTAATGTGTGCAGCACTGCGCTACTGTGTCACTTTCAGGTGTTTAAAAACCAGAACACTAAAATGCCCTTTTCTGCACTCGCCTGCATTTGGGTCTTAAGGCGGTACGGTTGGAAGAAATCCCGCGCCATGATATGGGTATTCCGAGGTATACACCGCGTGAAGTGTTTCAATAACGGCCGCTGCATCTGTATTTGGCTCCAACAATGTACAAAAGAGACAATACAGTACAGGGAATTATGATACAATACGTGCAAAAATCAGACAATAGGAAAGGAAATCCCTGCCCCGCAGAGCTTACAATTACCCCAGGAAAATATAATTTGTGGAAACTGACAGCAGATATGGAACATTTGATTTCATTAGCCTAGTCTCCTTATTTGTTCCAAGGGTTGGTCATTATTTTAGTGTCTTAGCTAATGATTACGAAGTCGTTAGTCATGTCTACATATATATTCTCTATTTACGCCGGGATTTCACCAAGCGCCAGTGAGGGATGTCGCATCTGACGCTAACGCCCATTGACTTGAATAGCGGTTAACGCTGGATCAGAGTGTAATAGCCTGCGTCGGCACTTAGTGAATCTCTCCCTTTCCTGGAAGATTGGGTGGGCAGCCTCATAAAAATACCGACACTCAGATTAGCGATTAGTGGCAGAGCTATTTCCCCGCATCCATAGCACATTGCAATTCATCACTAACCCTTCTGGCTTTTTCTCCTTAAGGAGGATCACAACCTTCTCCTTTGTCTTCATCACCTGGTGCTTGACAAGGCATAGGTTTGTGCCGCACCAGCAGAAGCCAGAAGCTTTACTGATGGGTTTCACTGTGCTTCAGTCTCTCTTGTCCTCCCTGTGTCACATCACAGCACAAACCCAAGATCGCCGCCCTCAATCATTTTACGTCAAAGATTATTTTGTAGCAACAAAGAATAAGAGCGCGCCACCACTCATGGTGAAGTATGTATTGGAATATTAAAAATGTATACAAGGGTAGGTGTCGCACATACAATATGTAAAAAGAATAGGGGCTTATCGCAAAGAATTTCGAACATCCACGCTCCTTCCTGCTGGCTCTGGACCCGCACACTGGCAATGGTCCACTGATACCCCGTTAGAAGAGGCTGTCGGCCGCAGCAGTCACTGGGATTTTCTAACGCACGGCTCCATACTCAGCAGGGGGAGCAGATCTCACGTCTTTCTTCAGTCTTCGGCACCCTCGTCAAACAGTAACACCAATGTCCCTGGGTGATGCCGTCTGTCGGGTGTATAGAGGCCTCTGGAGCGTTTCAAAGCTCGGCTGTGCTGCGCTGAAGACCCGATCCTGTTACAGTCAGTGCAAAGTCCAAACACTTGCTGAAGAGGTGCTCAAAGCACAATGACAAGACTCCACTGCATCAGAGAGTACATATGCAAGATATAAAAAGTCTTCCGACGCGATTCGCGGCGACATGCATGGCCACTTCATCAGGTGCTGGTTGTTAGTTGGTTTTGGAGGTCAGTACAAAGGGTTAACAAGCAGGACTGTTTGTTGTGGGTGAACTTACAGGGACAGAGTTTAAACATTTTATTAAAGGGATTAATGAGAAGACTCGTGGAGTAGTTATGCTATTAAAGTGACACTACCTCCTATTTGTTTCTTGTAACACCCCCTAGCCCTTTTTTTTAACCAGTGTGAAAGCCAGGGGGTCCCAGGAGCTGAAAGGTTCTATTTTTTGCTCGGGTTTCTGAGATACTTCCAGCACCAGTAAACGTAGTGTGCGGAGCAGTCATCTGTTGGCCCGCATGACGTGTGGAATTAAAGTACCACTGAACAGAAACTTGCCAAAGCAAGGACAGGACCCCCTTTAAACTAGCACTCTAAAAAAGGGGGTCCTGGCCTTGCATTGGCAAGTTTCTGTTCAGTGTTAATTATTAGCCCCAGGCACCTATTCAACATTATCAGACTGTTGCAAGAGCTATCCTCTCCTTTCCCTATCCCCCCAATTAACTAATGAAGTACCAGGAAGTACCAACGTCATCTTTACCCGTAAGGATCCCGGGAACTATATACTTGGAATGAGAGATGGCTTGATACATTTTTATGAATATGTGATGGACCGCTAAAGAATGGCAGAGGATGAGAATACATTGTTTGCAGTGGCCCTAGGGCTGGAGTTAGCATGTCATTTTGAGGGAGCAGGTTTATTTGTTTGTTGTGGCGTTGAAAGAGATTTGAAAATCGCCGTCTGGCAGAGGGAGATACAGATGCAGCGAGCTTTAGGGTGTCCGGCATAGGGGCAAGTTTTGTGACCGTGGCTGCCCCGGGCACCAGAGGATTATCATTGTAGATGGTCCATTCCGGAAGCATGGACCACCCTCAGAAATGTCACAACACTATGGTATAATGCTATCTGGTCTAATGGTATAATGCTATCTGGTATTATGGTATAATGGTATCTGCTATAATGGTATCTGGTATAATGGTATCATGGTATCTGGTATAATGGTATCTAGTATAATGGTATCTGCTATAATGGTATAATGGTATCTGGTATAATGGTATCTGGTATAATGGTATCTGGTATTATGGTATAATGGTATCTGGTATAATGGTATAATGGTATCTGGTATAATGGTATCTGGTATAATGGTATCTGGTATTATGGTATAATGGTATCTGGTATAATGGTATAATGGTATCTGGTATAATGGTATCTGGTATAATGGTATAATGGTATCTGGTATAATGGTATCTAGTATAATGGTATCATGGTATCTGGTATAATGGTATCTGGTATAATGGTATGTGGTATAATGGTATCTGGTATAATGGTATGTGGTATAATGGTATGTGGTATAATGGTACATGGTATAATGGTATCTGGTATAATGGTATGTGGTATAATGGTACCTGGTATAATGGTACATGGTATAATGGTATCTGGTATAATGGTATGTGGTATAATGGTACCTGGTATAATGGTATGTGGTATAATGGTACCTGGTATAATGGTACATGGTATAATGGTATCTGGTATAATGGTACATGGTATAATGGTATCTGGTAGTGTTGTACCGGGTCCAAAAAATTACTGGGTACCAGGGACCCGTAAAAAAAAAGACAATATGACCAGGCAGGATAGGTTTGAAGTACCTGCTGCCGGCGGCGCAGGGTGAGGAGGACGACGGCGACATCTTGGTGGTGGTGGGAGCAGAGAAACATGGGAGCGGCACAAGAGAACAGACAGGGACGAGCTGCGCCCCCAGCGGTCCGACCTAGAAGTCTTCCGACTTCCGGTGTCTGCCGTTGCTACAGCGCAGCTTCTCACCGGCTGTTCTCTAGTGCCACTCTTGCTCCGCTCACATGTTCCTCTGTGTAACGGAGTGCTCACCACAAACAAGGCGTGACCGTGAGGCGAGGTGGGGATTTGATATTGCACCAACGCACAGCCGCGTGGGCGCGTCTGGAATGTAGATTGGTCGAGGTAGCCGGGTCGGGGTAGGAGAGGTTTGGATGGTCAGTAATACTTGCCGAGGTCGGTGTTGGAGAGTAGCGGATCGTAGGAGGTACTTAGCCGTGGTCTGGATTGGAGAGAGGCGGATCGTCGTGGTACTTTGCTGAGGTCAGTATTGGAGAGGAGCGGATCGTCGAGGTGCTTTGCCGTGGTCGGGAGGGAGAGGAGCGGATCGTCGAGGTGCTTTGCCGTGGTCGGGAGGGAGAGGAGCGGATCGTCGTACGTAGCCGAGGTCGGGAGGGAGAGAGGCGGATCGTCGTGGTACTTTGCCGAGGTCAGTATTGGAGAAGAGCGGATCGTCGAGGAGCTAGCCGTGGTCGGGATGGAGAGGAGCGGATCGTCGTACATAGCCGAGGTCAGGAGAACAGAAGAGCGGAGTCCGGAGGAAAAGTTAAGGTCAGGAACAAGGATCTGGAAGCACGACAAGACTGTGGAGGCAAGACAGCAGTGACCACTTCGCTCGAAGGAAGGTTTATGCTCAGCCAATTTGCCAGTGTGGCAGCTGAGCATATAAAGGGAAATAGTCCAATGAGAGGAGAGTATACTCAGTAGTATGCCTGGCTGTGGTTGGCTGATGAGAATAACCACAGTGGAAACTTAGGCAGAGGAATTAGCAACAGGTGTAGTATAGGCAGAGGAGCGAGGAAGGTCCTGCGCATGTGTGCGAGTGCCACGCATAGCGGGTGCACGCTGCGTGATGGTGGCGTCACCGCGTGAGCGTAGCCTGGAGGCAGGGCCAGCAGGGACGGCATTTAGTGCAGAGTATGGTCCGCACGCGCCCTTAGTTGGAATGCTGATATTCGCCGGCAGGCAAGATGTGCTGCAGGAGGCGGGATAAGTGGAAGACCCGGTCGCGGGTTGTGGTAAGCGAGGAGCGCGCTGAGGATCAGGGATCCTGACACTCTGCTCCCACCGCCACCAGGATGTCGCCTTCGTCCTCCTCACCCTCCGCCGCCGGCAGCAGGTAAGTCTCTTCTGCTGCTCTGCTCCTGCCGTTCTCCAAGAAGCGGACTGAAGGAGCAGAGAAGGATGGAAATAGCCGGCACCGGGTTTCAGCACCGTGCTGGTTCCGGGTAATTTCCGGGTAGTTTAAATATGGCCGGGTAGGCCAGGTAACTGGATTGCGAAATAAAATGGCTGCCACCGGAGGGGGCGAGCTGGGATAACTATCCCAGCTCCGGTGCAGTGGCACTGCGTGTGTGTGTATGTGCAGCACGTCCTGTCCAGGCTGATATCACACAGGTGTTGGTGGCTGAGCAGCTCCCACGTCCAGCCCAACATCCCGCCCGAGTCATCTCTTCGCTTCCACACCCCACCTGCCGGCTCCCTCAAGGTCCGTGTCCCTCCGGAGGACCGAAGGAGCAGAGAAGGATGGAAATACCCAGCACCGGGTTCCAGCGCCCTGATAACTGCGGATCGGGGCTAATAATCCTCACCCGTCTGTATGGAAGAGGCAGTTCCCAAACAGGCAAAAGGTATTGGGTCCAGTGACAAAAGACCGGTCAGGATTCCCGCAGGGGCCCAGAATAATAGGATCAATACCGATGATGGTCCCGAAGTAACCAGGGAGGCCGGGTCCCGAAGTAACCAGGGAGGCCGGGTCCCGAAGTAACCAGGGAGGCCGGGTCCCGAAGTAACCAGGGAGGCCGGGTCCCGAAGTAACCAGGGAGGCCGGGTCCCGAAGTAACCAGGGAGGCCGGGTCCCGAAGTAACCAGGGAGGCCGGGTCCCAAAGTAACCAGGGAGGCCGGGTCCCGAAGTAACCAGGGAGGCCGGGTCCCGAAGTAACCAGGGAGGCCGGGTCCCACACTTACTCAGAGCACTAAGCCAAAGCACCTTGATTTGCGTGTTAAGAGTGGGCACTGACGGACGCACTGTATTCATGTACGCCTGTTATATAATACAGTACCACGTTATTACTGTGTGTATGAGGGGCCCTGTCCATGGGGACACGAATAAATGACAGCTGTACTACAAAAGTTACTGGCGCCCATTATTCTACAACCTTACTGCCACCATCGCCCAGCCGCATGAACCCCGCCTCTGAGTCACGGTAACTCCTGCGGAGTAGCCACATAATACACCCCGGTGTAATCTCCCCGGCAGCCGGGCCGGGCCGGTTACACCGATTTGTTGTAAATATTGCATGTTTGCCTATATCTGTACAATAACTACTGCATTCCCCAATAAGGTTCAGAGGGGGGTCATTCACTAAGCGCCGCTGCGGGTTAACGCCCCCCCAATCTGGCGTGAACGGCCATGGACTATCGAGTCTTGCCTCACCTAATTGTTATTTACGCAGCACCGCGGCTTCTTGTTCCAGAAAATAACATTTTATTTTCCTTGTACAGAAAAGGGAATTTATACGGCTTTAACCCTTTGTATTCCTACAACATAAACATTCACTGCACTAAAATAAGGTCGGGAATTTCTTGGAATCAGTGCCACTACGTTTTTGCGTAGGCCCCTGACCAATCGCCTGCCAGTGGCCGCGCGATCTCCGCTGCCGGCGGACGGGGTTATTTTCAGAGAGGACGAAAGATGTGGCGAAGATGCCAAACCTTCCACACGTCCCACCTGGCCCTGATCCACGGGTGGTGCCTCCTGCCCGGCACGGTCACGGTGCAGTGCCACCCTGGGCGCTCGGGCCCCCCCCCCCCCCGTGCCGAGCGCCTGCAGACGCCAGCGCACATTTCTTCAATTTGTCAGGCATTCCACAGCTGGGAAGGAAACCGTGATCACACAGAGACCAAAGCCAGTCACTGCCCCCCTCTGAGCCAGAGCTGTAACCTGCAATAAGGGAAGTGATATTTATTACAGAAAGGGGCTCCGACACACACTGAAATGCTTAAACCTTCCCCTCTGCAGCCAGAAGTGAGGGAGCCATAAAGGAAATAAGAATCAGACCTTCTCTATAAAAAAAAAAAAAAAATCTCCCTTCACTATTAGCCCCCCTCCCCTCCCCAGGCCCCATAAATCTCACTTTCCCCAAGAAATGAGCTAGACAGCTTTTCCCTGTTTGAGAGGATGTTGACCCCTCTCCACTCCCCGGTTTCCCTGTCTTTTTGGCAAGTGAGAGAATAGAAATACCTTTCCTAAGATGCACTTTCCGTCTGCGGAGGCCTCATTTACAGGGGCACAGAGTGGGGATGTTGGGGGCCTGTTACCTCCTGTGGAATTATTTAGCCAGTAACCAAGGTGTGTTGTTCCTCAGCAGCAAAATCTCTGTTATTTCTTTATTTACAAAAGAAAAAAATCCCCCTTTTTTTTTTTTGTTGCAAACTCCTTTATCGTTAAACAAAAAGAGTTGAGAGAATAAGGGGATTTATTTTTCAAAGTGTCTCGTCCTTTAATAATAATAATAATAACTTTATTTCATATATCGCTTTTCTCCCAGCGGGACTCAATCACAGCATAGCACGTGGTACGCAGCACATAGGATTCTTAGGCACAGGTCCCTGCCCCGTGGAGCTTACACTCTAGGATGTTGGAGCCTGGGGCACAGGGAGATAAAGTGACTTGCCCAAGATCACAAAGAGCGGACACCTGAAATGTACGAAGCTCCCCCTGATACTACCTAAGGCTTAGTTTATATTGCAGGCGCGCACGGGGCGGAGCGCAGGGAGCCTGTCACTCGAGCGATCCCTGCACTGCGATGGGGAGGCGTGGCCGTGACTTCACCGGGCTGCTTCGCCCTCATTGGCTGAACCGCTCACGTGACGCGGCCGTGACACGAAAAAAAAACCAAAATAATTTGACGGCTCAAAATTCTGCCGCGCGGTCGCTCTTCCTCGCTCGTGCGCAATATGGCCGTTCCGATAGAGCTACTGTATTTTTTCCGCGCCCTGTGCGCCATAGCGTGCACTATAACCTCAGCCTTTGTGTAATTGTTTACAGTGTCTTTACTCCCTGAGCCGCCCCTGCAGCCTAAACTGCGTAAAGAGTGAACACATTGTTTGAAAGGATTTTACTCTCCAACAATATTAGCCCAGGACCACTGCTTCTTTTAATGTGGCTTGTCTATTGAATTTACAGTAGGCCTTTGTGATGTTCCTGAGTGAAGTGTGATTGCCATTATGGCTACTGAGATGAGATAATGGCTTGTGGCTGATATTATACACCATGCACTGACCTTGGCCCCCTGCAGACACACTTACCAGAACACCCTCCTACTGTCTCTGCACGTTTTTCCTATCTACCAATTCGATTGTAAGCTCTTCGGAGCAGGGACTCCCTTTTCCTATTGTTACTGTTATGTCTGAAGCACTTCTTCCCATTATGTGTTATATCATTCTGTCTCGTGTATCGCTGCTGTGACGCGCTTTGTACATACGTGGCGCTATATATAAAGATATGCACACATATTGCACTTCAGCAACAGAATGTATCAAGTTCCCAAGAGTTTATCGGTGAGATCTGCTGAAGGCTACAAGACGTATTTCCCCAAAGGAGCGGTGGGATACACCATGAAAACAAAAAAAAATCTACATAGGGAAATAATGCTGGTACGTATGTGAAAAAATGTAAGTGAAAACCTCTAACTGTCCTACTCACACTGGAGTGGTGGATTAAAGCAATTTCCAATCAGTGGTGGTATTATCTCGGGCATGGGTAGGATGTCGGTTGGTCCAGGGATCTCAGAAGGACTACAAGACGGCAGATGCAAAAACCCAAAGCAACAACAGTTTACTGGTTTGTAGGTCTGTAAAGAAAGGGTTGAAGAAGCAGGCCACTCTGTTGGCTGTTTCTTTTCTTTTTTAGCTTAACCGAAGCAGGGGGGGCTCTAGAGATGATCAGGGGACCCCCAACATCCGGCGTTCCCGAGTGCCGAGCTGTATTCTTTTGCCCGGCGGACACAAAAGCTCCGCGTGATTAGATCTTACTCAATAGACGGAAAACAACGTTGTGATTTACTATTTGTGACCTCAGGATCTGGGGGGTCCTACGGAGGTCAGGGGACCAGGGATGAGCGCTGAGGGACCCCCCCCCCCCCGGCCTTGTTCACATAATCTTGATGGCTGATTTAAATGGCCGAGTGCTTTGACTGCATTGTGACTGCCTCCCACCTTCTCACACCATTGGCCTCATACATCATGGGTATAATAGTGAGGGCAGAGTTGGTAGGCCAGGCTTCACGCTGGGCTCGAGCAGTCTGTTCTCCAGGCTCTGCTTCTGGCCTTCACTTCATCATCATTCCACTGAGAGTCACAGCGTTCTGAATAACCTTCCCGGGCGGAGGAATCCGCATGAACCAGCTGACTGATAACCGTATAAAATTGGTGGATCAATGGAAGAGTTTTCCATCGCCCCCCCCCCCCAACCCCCTACTCCAGGCTCTGCCTCTCCCCCAACCCACCCTGAACCTCATTCAGACAGTAATTGATTATACTTTCCCTGGCTGTGACAGGAAATAAAATGTAAGGAAAGAGAGAGGGAGAAAGTGGAAGAAGAAAGGAGCCCCTCGCAGGGTTTGGGTATAATCTCTGCTCCATTCACTACCTATTTATTTACCATCCAAAAGAAACTCACAGAGAAGAGAGCCGTGTTCTGTATCTCACACCCCTCCTAAATAGCCAGAGACCTGCTTCGCCCAGCTTACTGGGGCACCTCTTTCATCACACACATTCTTCTTCCTGCTCCGTACTACACACAGACACACACGCTGGGCTTTCTATTAGGGGGAACGCAGTGCCTGTACCTTTTTTCATACACCACATGGTAAATATCATAGCATTATTGTGCTAATCTTTTAAAAAATAAAAAATACATTTTTTTACATGTTTTATAAAACAATTAGAATGTAATAATTATTATTTACAAATATAATAGATTCACAACGATTTTGAAATGTGAATAAATGTGTAAATTATTCTAGAAAACAAGCACTGCATATACACACTCATATACAGTGTATATATTTATATACATATATATATATATATGTCACACACATATACAAATGTGTATTTATCTGTAAGCTAAAGCCTATATATTATACATTCACGCACACAGGTATATTATTAACCGCTTTGGTGCTGGAGTTTTTTGCAATACTTATGTAACAGTGTTTCCCCCACCCTCTGGGAGATCTGCCTATTACAGGGTATGTAGTGCTGGATACCTGCTGGTTCACAGGATGCTGTCGCCACTAGTGGTAGTAGGGACATCAGGGAGAGCAGGCTTCTGGGGTATATGACTGGTCTTTATCTCATGGTGATCAGCGCCTCCATCTCTTGCAGGGATGTGGAGACAATCCTTGCAGGAGAACTCACACTACTCTCCCAGATACATCAACAGGAACCAAAAAAGACAAAGCACTACTTTCCAGCAGGTAGAAATGATCAAAAAGGCAGGGAGAGCGTTCCCAAAGTGAAAAACAAAGTTAATTTATTAGCAGCAGGGAGACATACAGCATACACAGGCAAAAATGCCCCCACCTACGCGTTTCAAGCATTAGCTCTTTGTCACCTTGATCTGCACAGACCTGAGTGCTATCAAGGTTTGGTAGAATAAGGTGCTCAAAGTGTACTATGTGTATAGGAAGGAGGGGAGCACACTCTGGATATCAATGCATTTGATTAGTGTATGTACTGGGCATAAAGCAATGGGGCACTAGATACCCTGAAGGCTGGGGTAGGTTGTCCAAAAACAGCCTCCCCTACCTCATTGGGTTGGCCCTAGGTACTCACAGTATTCACTCAGCAACCACAGTCTCCCCTCCACCGCGTGCTGCTGATGAGAGATGAGGTCCAGCAAATAGAAGAGAATGCAGCGCACCACGATCCAAAAAGAAGAACAGGTCTGGCCAAAAAAACAATCTTTATTGAAGAGTCATAAAAACAAGGGATGCAGCCCTTGTTTTTATGACTCTTCAATAAAGATTGTTTTTTTGGCCAGACCTGTTCTTCTTCTTCTTTTTGGATCGTGGTGCGCTGCATTCTCTTCTATTTGCTGAGTGCTATCAAGCTCGGTCGAGGGTGGCTGGCTGAGCATGTGGCACGTGGTGATTGGATTGGCGGATTCAAGTCAGGTAATGACCGGAAGTTCGAGCGCTGTCGGAGGGAACCCTCAATGGCTACAAAGTACTGCGGTACCGGAGCGCCCTCTTCGAAGTACAGACGTAGGGGAGCCAATCAAAATGTTTTCTATTACACCTGTGCATATACAGCAACAAGTAGCCAACCAACTAGAAATCTCATAACAGGATCCAGCACGGGCGCCAGGACTAAAGATGGGGGAAACTTTGGGGAATTTTGGATATTTGCTGGTGATAAATAGCTCCAACCCTAAGCTAATGAGCGTAATTACAGCCGCTATTTTTGCATAGGATTAGCTTAGTGAAATAAAAATAGCGTTGGAAAGGGCGAGTAAAAAAATAGAATGGCGAGCTGTGCGGATTTTTGCTTTGAAGCAGCATTTACAGAATCCCCCTCCAAATAACCTGAATCAGGGGGTCCGTGAAACAGAATCTCTGGTTCTGAATGACAGGGAACCCCTTGTTTTTTTTGTGATGTTTTCATATATTTTAAGACCTGAGTCACTCGTCTGCACGGAGAATATTATCGTGTCATTTATTCATTATGGTTTTCATTTCAGGGTCTTAGATCTAAAAATAATAATACGGTAACATGTACTGGAGAGAGAGAGTGTGAGAGAGAAAGAAAGAGTGAGAGAGAGAGAGAGAGAGAGAGAGAGAGAGAGAGAGAGAATGCGTGAGAGAGAGTAAGAGTGAGAGAGAGAGAGAGAGAAAGAGAGAGTGCTTGAGAGACAGTAAGAGTGAGCATAAGGCCACGCTTATAGTGCAGGCGACGCGACCGATGACGTCGCCGTCGCCATTGCGAAAGTTATATTTTAAGTTTAGGTGACGTCGCTGGCTACAAGGCCAGTGACATCACAAAGGGGGAGGGCAGAAGCACGGAGAAGCTCCTGATTGCAAGGGGAGACCGTCGCCGAAAAAATCAAATATCAGTGGCTACCAGATTTTTGGTAGCACTGTCGTGCACTATAAGGCAACAATGCATTTGTTTTGACGCGCCGTTCGTGTCGCCGGCACTATAAGCGCAGTCTAAGAGAGAACAACTTGTCCTCTCACTCCAAGAACAAAACTCCTCACAGATCAACAGCCTGCCGAAAAAACAAATCAACTCAAATCGCCAGCGAAATGAAGGAGCAGTATGTGGCTATGTGGGGAAAATGATATCCAGCGCTCAAAGAAGCTGGAGATCTACCACAGCCTACAGAGAGAATACACTTTGGCACCCTACCTACTGAAGGTAAAAGACCCAAAGCAGAGACAGACCATGGGCCAGTACAGAATGAGCGCCCACAGCCTGGAAATAGAAACAGGCAGACACAGACAGAACTGGAAGCCCCGGGAGATGAAACTGTGCCAAAGATGTGAGTTAGGAGAGGTGTGTGAGACACAGGCAAACACAGACAGAACTGGAAGCCCTGGGAGATGAGTCTGTGCCAGCGATGTGAGCTAGGAGAGGTGTGTGAGACAGGCAGACACAGACAGAACTGGAAGCCCCGGGAGGTGAGACTGTGCCAGCGATGTGAGCTAGGAGAGGTGTGTGAGACAGGCAGACACAGATAGAACTGGAAGCCCCGGGAGATGAGACTGTGCCAGCGATGTGAGCTAGGAGAGGTGTGTGAGAGACACAGGCAGACACAGACAGAACTGGAAGCCCCGGGAGATGAGACTGTGCCAGCGATGTGAGCTAGGAGAGGTGTGTGAGAAACACAGGCAGACACAGACAGAACTGGAAGCCCCGGGAGATGAGACTGTGCCAGCGATGTGAGCTAGGAGAGGTGTGTGAGAGACACAGGCAGACACAGACAGAACTGGAAGCCCCGGGAGATGAGACTGTGCCAGCGATGTGAGCTAGGAGAGGTGTGTGAGACACAGGCAGACACAGACAGAACTGGAAGCCCCGCGAGATGAGACTGTGCCAGTGATGTGAGCTAGGACAGGTGTGTGAGACACAGGCAGACACAGACAGAACTGGAAGCCCCGGGAGATGAGACTGTGCCAGCGATGTGAGCTAGGAGAGGTGTGTGAGAGAAAAAGGCAGACACAGACAGAACTGGAAGCCCCGGGAGATGAGACTATGCCAGCGATGTGAGCTAGGAGAGGTGTGTGAGAGACACAGGCAGACACAGACAGAACTGGAAGCCCCGGGAGATGAGACTGTGCCAGCGATGTGAGCTAGGAGAGGTGTGTGAGAGACACAGGCAGACACAGACAGAACTGGAAGCCCCGGGAGATGAGACTGTGCCAGCGGTGTGAGCTAGGAGAGGTGTGTGAGGCACAAGCAGACACAGACAGAACTGGAAGCCCCGGGAGGTGAGACTGTGCCAGCGATGTGAGCTAGGAGAGGTGTGTGAGAGACAGGCAGAGACAGACAGAACTGGAAGCCCCGGGAGATGAGACTATGCCAGCGATGTGAGCTAGGAGAGGTGTGTGAGAGACACAGGCAGACACAGACAGAACTGGAAGCCCCGGGAGGTGAGACTGTGCCAGCGATGTGAGCTAGGAGAGGTGTGTGAGAGACACAGGCAGACACAGGCAGAACTGGAAGCCCCGGGAGGTGAGACTGTGCCAGCGATGTGAGCTAGGAGAGATAGAAGATGAAACACACTTCCTGCTGTGTTGCACACAGTACTCTGAAGTGAGGAGCGCCCACCTGGAGAAACACACAGCTCTTATCCAGAACTTTCATAATATAGAAGAGAACCAAAAAATAGCGATCCTCCTGGGAGAAGATGAAACTGCAGCAGAACTGGTTGCACACTGTATCAGCACCTGCCACAGGCTGAGAGACGCCCACTAACCCCCACATCCCTGTGTGTAACTGTGACCCATGTACTGTGTAATCATTATACATTACCCCCTATAATTCATGTACTGTGTAACGATTATACCCTACCCCGTTATTCATGTACTGTGAAACAGTATACCCTACCTCCTGTTATTCATGTACTGCGTAATCATTATACCCTACCCCCTGTTATTCATGTACTGAGTGATCATTATACCCTACCCCCTGTTATTCATGTGTAGCCCTGGCTGGTTTTGGGCTATATGTCTGCCCTCCTCCTGGCAGTAATCCCTAGTAAGGGTAGGTTGCCAGGAGTAATCATGGGTTTTACCCACACCTTTGCAGCTCAGTGAGTCAGAGAAGGTAGTGCAATCAGGCCTGATATCCAATCAGGGGCAAGGGGCTGGTCCTTACTGGAACTGACTTAAGGAGCTGTACTCCCTCAATTTAGGCAGTTGCCTCTATCCTTGAGAGAGGCTAGTCTACCCAACCCAGTAGTGCAGAGCTCTGCTTACTCCCTGAGGGGAGAGGAAGGGAGACTATTCCCCTTACCCTACCAGAGGGTAAGGAAAGAGCAAGGACGGCTCCTGGTGGCCAGTGGCTGGGAGTGAATGTCCAGGGACATCCTGAGGGTGAAGACCTGTGACTGAGAATTGATTCCAGTGTATGCTGTACACTTTGTATCTTTGATTGCTGTGAGGGTATTAAGAATAAAGAACACCTGTTTCCATATACTTCTTGCCTGAGACTGAAATCTATCAGGAAGAGGAAGAGATAAGTTCTCCTGCAGAGATTTCTCCCCACATCTCTGGGGGATGCAAGAGATGAAGGCGCTGTCACCGTGAGCACGATTCAGGTAATACCCCAGAAGCCTGTCCTGGCCTCCCCTAACACCAGGCGGGAGACTCTGGGCTACTGTTTATCAGCAGGTATGCACCACACTACTTCGAGTAACCAATGTAATCTTTCCCACAATAGACCCAGTCTGAGATTGGGGGGAAACAGGGTTACACATGTAATGTGCAGTCATTGTACCCCACCCCCTATTATTCATGCTTTGGCAATCCTGAAATGTTCTTTCATCATGCCAATAAGGCTAATTTGATTTGATATGAGTGAGTGAGAGAGAGTGAGAGAGACAGAGAGAAAGAGAGAAAGAGTGTGCGAGACAGAGACTGAGAGATAGAGAGTTAGAAAGTGAGTGAGAATTGACTTCTATCTGTACAGCAGGTGGAGAGATACCTGTGATCACACAGTGAGGTGCCTCCCCCCGGGCCCTCACTCCGCCTCCCCCCCAGAACCCTCACCCCGCCCCCCCCCCCCCCCGCGCCCTCACCCCCCCCTCACCCCCCCCCCCCCGCGCCCTCACCCCGGCCCCCCCCCACGCCCTCACCCCGCCCCCCCTCAACCCGCCCCCCGCCTCTCTCTTAATTGTTTTATCAGGGTCTGCAATCCTTCGTTCGCACACCCGGGTTCAGCCACACCTTTTTCCCAGCTGTAAACGGGTAAATGTCACCACGTCTCTAGATCTGAGTGTGTATGATGAGGGCTGCCACGGCTCCCACTAGCTCTGCTCCCCAATGTCTCCGTGGCTCAGCGTGGTTTCACTATCAAAGGGAGAGTGGGCTGCTTCCAAGAATTGTCGGATTTAGTCATTCCACACCCAAAAAATGCCATTCTAATGGAGTTATCAGTGAGACCCCCCTACTGGGTTCGCGGGTTATTTACTGTAGTTTCCCGGGTGCAGAACGGGGGCAAACCAGTGCAAAACCAGCAACGTCTTTATTTGTATTTTATTTGCTAACAGGAATCCCATTAAAACCAATGCTTTGATCAATCTGGTGAATAAAAATATCACTTGTCTCAGATAGGTCTGCAACCCTACTTCCGCTGAAGCTAGGGGTTCTGGGTAATGGCATGCAAATGAGCACCCGCAGTGTGCCACCTCTTGCTTCAAATCCATTTTAGCATGGAGCCCCTACAAGTTGACATCAATCTGGTGCAATTCCTTGCCACTGATAATTGCCTCCGTTTTGTATCAGGGAGACTTTAATATTTAAGACATAATCAGTCATACTGCCTCCCAAATAAAGTGGAAACTCCTAGAAACTCTGGAGTCAAATCAATGTTGACACCTTCTACTGAAGGCCAAACCGAAGATTTATTTTTTTAAATGCCGCGCTTACCTTCAGCGGTGTGTCCCGGCATATGCCCCTTGCAACTCTTTTCAATATGGCCGAGCAGCGTCACATGGCGCCGTGTTGTCATGGCAACGGGACGCTACGTGGCGCCGCGTTACGTCACGTAGCGTCCCATTGTCTAGGCAACGGACGTCACGCAGCGTTCCCGTTGTCATGGCAACGCGGCGCCATTTGACACCCGCGTGGCCATATTGAGAACAGTTGCAGGGTGAAGATGCCGGAGCACTCCGGGAGATGCCCGCTGCCCCCCCCTCCGCCCCCCAGGGTTGCCACCAGCCAGAGGTTTACCAGGTAAACCCGTACCCCGGAGGTACGACGCCAAACCCGTAATCTCCGGGTGAAACCCGGAGTGGTGGCAACGCTGAGTCAAATACATCTCCAACAATGACATTGGTTTCTTCTACTACTCGGCAGATCTGTTTAAAAAAAAGTCAATTAAAATCCATAACAATAAAGGCAAAAGAAAAGGGGGAAAAAGTCCATTTTTTTTTAAGCCATTTCTCCCCTTCTATGCCCCCTTGCACAGCACACTGCATTGTGGGTAATGGCCTGTGTTCTTAGGCCCCCATTGCTGCCGATTAGTTACGGAATGTCACAGAGATTTATGTGTGACAGCTTCCCTATAGGCCGGAGCAATGGGCTCAGTAGGAAGCATTACATGGCTGGCTTTTTCTTCCCTAAGAAATGCTTCTGTGACTTGGGCCTTTCTATGGGCCCCCCCAACCCCCCTCCGGCCTTCCTCACACACAGGCCTTGTATGTGTGTATTGTGCGAGGCCTTGAGAAATGTTACCGGCCTTCACAAATATGGTAATTTGGCAGTTGCAGTCCCTTTTTAATGATCTGTCATTTCCCTCCCCCCGCCCCCCCCCCCCCCCCCCACATTACTTTAACCATTTTGATGCCAGAGAGACCTGCTATGGCGTTGCTTGGTGAAGGGTTTAATTCGAAACACTTTGTACTAATCACTGATATCATTTGGGAAGCTTTATCGGTATTTCATGGACAAAGTTCCCTGTGGTTTCCTAATCTGGAAGTATAAACTTTTTTTTTAGTTGTGGGTATTTTAAAAATGGCCACCTTCGTAGGTTTCCCCGGGCTGTTTTGTAGCACAGCTTGGGATCAGTGTAGCTTTGGGAGAACCGCAGCAGTATTTTTAGATAGGAGTTCCTAAACAACAGATTACAGCAGCATTCCCCAAGGTCCCCACATAAATGTTCTTTTCCCATCTTAAATAAACCGGAGAGTCCACCAGCGCTCACAAGTGGCCCCCCGATGTCTGGGGACCCCCAGTTCTCGAAGAGCAAGTGTATTCATTTATTGTCGTTTCTTAGAGGAGACTACAAAAAAAACTACAAATATGGCCGCCGGGTCACAAATACAAACCTGCCACGTTCCTGATGATGTCACAGCTTCCTATTTTTGTGTGCGTCGGGCAGATATTTTTGCCTGTGCTTGCACCGCAGACGCCGGGGTATTCCCCCAGTTCAGGCAATGGAGAAAAAAAAAGCCCCTCAAAATAATCGAGCAGAGTGGATTGCTGCTTAAGGCTGCGTCCATAGAGGGGGAGCAGTGCTGAACCGCGCTGACGCAATTTCATGCACATGCAGGTGAGCCAGCGTCCGCGATCGGGAGGCGGGGGGAGGCTGAGAGAGGCGGGGCAGTGACGTCGCTGGGCCAATCCCCCACGACGCACCGACATCAACGTCACGACACCGACGTCACGGCGTCGTGACGTTGACACTGCTTTGCGCTGATTGGATGTTTTCAGCCGACAGAGCGCTGAAAAACAGCTTGGCTGTCGGCTGAAAAATCCAACTCCTCAGCACGCCTGCGGACGCTCGCGTGAGCCCCCTCTAAAGACATCCTCATTGAGGATGCCAGGGCTCAGCGCGGAGCGTCCACGCGGCTCAGCGCTGCTTGTCCTTCTATGAACGCTTGGCACTTTAGTTAAAATCAATCTGTACGGCCATGCTCACGCGCTCGTCAGCGTGAACGTATGCTCTCCCAAGCTTGGCGCTTGGGGAGACAGAGCAAATTGATTTTTAAGCGTGCCGAAGGGTCACATGACCCTTCAGCAACCAATCAGCGCCAGTCAATGCACGCAGCACACAACCACACACACACACAGCCACAAACACACACATTTAATCTGCACTTATAGTGCCGGAGACGCGACAGCGACGTTGCATCAAAACAAATGCATTGTCGTCGGCGCCTATAGTGCACGTGATGGCGATGGTGCGACCAAGCGGCAGCGCTACCAAAAATCTGGTAGTCACTGTTATTTGATTTTTTCAGCGACTGTCTCCCCTTGTAGCCAATCAGAGAGCTTCTCCGTCCCGCTGCCTTCCCCATTTCTGACGTCACTGGCCTTGTAGCCAGCGACATCGCCTATTGCAACTATCGCAACTATCGCAACGGTGACGGGTGATGTCATCAGTTGCGTCGCCGGCGCCGGCAGTATAAGTGCAGCCTTAAACAGAAATAGCCCTGATCCAGCCAATGACACGACCCCCGACCACACCCCCAGCTGGCACTTGCAACATTTTGCAGGACAGATTGCACTCTTGCTTGGAGAGTTGGTTACGTCACCGCTCTCAGCGGCAGCCTTAGTATTCTGGAACCCGGCTCGTATGTAGCATGTGAGTAAGTCCATGTAGCTTAACGCGTCCCCTTTAAAAGCACACACAGTCCTTTTATTTTCTTCAACTTTATTGAGGGGAATTAACAGAAATATAAAAGTTCTACAGTATATGTGGATTGTGCTAGCAGATTTCTCTTGTCAGGAGAATGACCTATGAGAGGAAGGTGTCCTGCTATGGGGAAGTGCTTCTCTGAGGGGAAGGTAAAAAGGATTTCCTTTGTGAGGGAGCAGTGGAAGAAGTGTCTACTCCCATTGGCTGCTTGTTGGAAAAGGAGGGAGCACACTTTCCTGTCAGACAGGAACACACTAAAGGGCATAACAATATTTTAAAAAAAGCAGGGGGAGGGGAGTAAACCAATCTCAAACTGAGAATTGGTAGGTTGTCAGGGTAACTGACTAGAGGCTGTTACTTGTAACAACTATGTTGCAATGTACTCATCTCTGGCTGCTTCAGAGCAGGGAAACCATGTAACTTTAGCTGGAGAGGGCTGGCAGCCTGAGAGCAGGAAAAATACAGGGAAATACACAATCCTGTTCCAGGACACATACAGTAGGAAAAGCACGGTGTGCTGTATAACCTGAGATGTTTGTTGCAGCACTTTCTTATTACAGTTCATGGGCCTAAAAGTATTTCATTCAGTTATATCCTACATTTTGAATCAGCTATCTAAATGTGTTAAACTGCTGAGGGCTGTCACTTTTGTGCAACTCCATTATTTGTCACTAATGAGGCCAGCACTTTTAGTTGAAGAGATACTAAAACGGTGCATGGCCTTCATCACAAAACTCAGGGGACCTCAACATCTACACCCCGGAGGAGAGAAAGGAGCACAATAAGACATTTCAAATACACCAGGACTTTCAACAAGGTGAGGAAGGGAAGCATATCTCAGAGAAAGAGAAGAACTAGAACAGCGGTAGCCAACTCCAGTCCTCACGGGCCACCAACAGGTCAGGTTTGAAGGATACCCCTGCTTCAGCACAGTCATTGACTGAGCCACCTGTGCTGAAGCAGGGATATCCTGAAAACCTGCTTGGTGGCCCTTGTGGGCTGGAGTTGGCCACTCCGGCGCTAGAACAAGAGGTCATTCTCTGAAGCGGGAGGCTGGGAGACCCGTGAGTAATGTGAGGAAGTCCTTCGTAATGGAAAGGGTGGCACAACCTCCCAGCCGAGGGGCTGGAGGATCACACAACACATGAATTCAGAACAGCTTGGGCAAGAAATAAGGCTATATTGATGTAGCCAGGTCCCCCCTGGAGCACTCACCCCCCTTCCTGCTGTCCCGCGAGCCGCGCGTTGCTGGGTTGCTAGGGACGCGAGCGGCATCGGAATCCCTGGTAGCTAGGGACGCGAGCGGGCCGGTTGCCGGGGACGCGATCGGGCCGTCGCTAAGGCCGCGATCGCGTTGCCACCGGCCCGGCGGCTGAAGTGAGGGGCGTCGCCATGTTCAGCGCTGTTGCGCATGCGCAGGAGGCCAGCTAGCGCGAAAGGCCCCCAAACAGCTCGCGCACATGCAGGGCGGGAAGGACAGCCCCCAGGGTGCACAGGGGCAGAGACACGTGACGCCAGGGAGCCAATCGGAAGGCCGGATTCCCCTGCTCCCAGAGAGATACATTTTCGCTGGGTTTTGCCAGACAGAGTCAGTCAGGATCCGGACCAGCTAGGGGTAAGAGGTAGATGCAGGGGTCAGTGACCCTCTGCATTAGGCCAGCAGCCCCAAGGCCCCAGTTAGGTCCTGAGCCACCAAATAGATTGTGGAGTTAGGGACAGGCCCTAGATAGGGACACTGCCCCATTTATTGGTAGCTTAGTCAGGGACACAGTGCCTAAGTCGTGCGGCCCTGTGAGGTGGGTTCTGGGCTCAGAACACCACTAAAGACCCTGGGACTAAGGTGATATTATCCGCGCTGGAGGTCACCCAACGCGGTGTGGAGGACAACGTCGGATCGGGCGGATCTTCCGTGATATCGCGGTACCCGTGGCTGGAGCCGCGGGCAGGTAACCTACCCTTCACGTGCACCAACAAGGCCTAATCACCAGACATAGTGGCTGCGCAGTCACACACATATATGCAGACATTGGTATATGACTTTGGGAGTGCAAGACATTTGGGTGGGGGTTACTGGACACAGGGTGGGGTCACTCTGAGGGAGGTTAGCGTCCGCCGTGACGCCTAGAGGTGGTAGCGTCCGCCGTGACGCCTAGAGGTGGTAGCGTCCGCCGTGACGCCTAGAGGTGGTAGCGTCCGCCGTGACGCCTAGAGTGGTTAGCGTCCGCCGTGGCGCATGTGTTGAGATGTGATGAGATATGTTGCTGCAAGTAGTAAAGTCAATAGTTATATAGAGCTGTCCGTGTGGTCATTGTGTATTGTCCTGCGAGGAACTACTCCCCCTCTGGTGGGAGCCATTGCAGGTGGAGGCGCTGCATCATTAGTATTGTAATATATTGCCCCAGGTTCCCTATAGCGGAGGCTCAGCCTCCTGTGAGCCAACAGGTATTGCACCACGCACCCCTTGGTAACATTGCATGTTCTCTCCATGCACGCGGTATATGCGATTGGGTGGGGTGATATGACCGTTACATTTGGAGGCGCTGCTGAGATCTTAGACCTGGGGTGCCCTATTCTAAACCGAATCACCAAAAATCAGCACCATGGTAATTCCCTCACGTCAAGAGGTCCACGCGTGGGCCACCACCGTCCGTGAACCACCTAGACACGTGGTTGCAGTAGGGAACGTCCCGGCGTTAGTGCCTGAAACTGACATCCGGAACTCACTGAGCAGGCTCTTAGGCGCAGATAGAATATGGTACCGTGGCAGGGTGTTCGACTCTACTTACCAATTGAGTGCACTACTATTCACAGTATGCCGGGACATAGGCCCTGAAGCGGCCCCGAATATTCTGACAGCCCCCGAGTGCCCACCAGAAGGATACCCCCTTATATACTCGGACTTGCCAGTAATACGGGAAATGTTCTCGATCAGAGCCCCTCCTCAAGATCCCGACGAACCGTCCACCAGTACCTGGACACCACTTATCCCCGTGTCCAGTACCCCAAACCGGGTTGCCCGTCCCCAACTCAAAGTCTCCTTCACCCCAAGCGCCCTCCCGGACGCCAGTAGTTGGGCTGACGGTCCTCCCTCTCCACCTGACACCGTACCCCGCGAGGTAAACTCCCGGCCTATCGGAGAGAGAGCAACCAACGAAGGTTCCATAATGGGGGTGACGCTACCTCAATTCGTAGAAGCCCTCACTGTGGCATCCCAGTCTCAAAGTTATAGGAAGCTTAAGGCCTTCTCTGGAGTACTACCAATACCCCAGGGGGAGGAAGGAATAGACCTGTGGAGGGAGAATGCAGTAAAAGTAGTAGAGGAGTGGTCGTGCACTGACACTGTAAAGCGGCAGCGTATTATGGAATGCCTCAGACCCCCTGCGTCTACTATGTTGACCATCCACAGGGACCAACACCCAGAGTTGACAGCGTTGGAAATGGTGGCGTTCCTGTTGGAGGCGTACGGACTAGCAGAAGACGAAGGGGCGCTCTGGACGAAGTACTTCCATCTTTATCAGAAGGAAGGAGAGGACCTGTCGGCTTTTATCCACCGCCTACAGCTGGTCCTCGGGGTCCTACTAAATCGTAAGCTGGTCTCCGCCTCAGGGATGGATGAAGCTCTCCATAAGCAGTATCTGCGGGGATCAAGCCCCACTCACCCCATAGCCAACATGCTCCGCAGCAAGATAATGGACGGGGGCCCCTACAAGTTCACCGAGTTGTTGCGGCAAGTGAAATTACAGGAGGCTCATGTTATGCTACACTCCACCGCTACACCTAAGAGTTCCTCTGCCTCCAAAGGAAAGGGCTCCGTGGAAAAGAAGGAAGAGTCTGCTGCCTTGTCCAAGGGGTACAAACCAAGACCCCCCGACCGACCATCTTCCCCGTCCACGAGTCGCCCGGAAAGCCGCCCGGTGGTATGCTATAACTGCGGTAAGAAGGGCCACGTGATCCGTAACTGCCCAGAAAAGGAAGGTCACCCTGAGGAACACCCTCCCGATAGAGGAAAATCAGCCCGATCTATGGTCTGCAGTGTACCAATGGCAGAAGCTGACCTCGGACTCCCTCATTCGGAAACCCCGGATGCGCCTTCTGACCCTGGCCCCAAGGATGACGCCTCATCCGGTGAAGCTTGCAGTCAAGTGGGCCCTGCGGCCATCGTGCCCGTGGTACTAGAAGGGATCTACGCCTCGGCCCTATTGGACACAGGGTCACAAGTAACCATAATCTATCGCAGGTTCTATGATCAGCACCTTCAACACTGCCCACTAAGGCCGGCCGAACATATGAAGGTTAGGGGGTTAAGTAATGAAGACTACCCCATCGATGGGATTGTAAAGGTCCAACTGGACATACTCCAACTGAACACCGGCAAGAAGCACCTCATGCAGGTGGCGGCCATGGTATGCCCGGAGCCCCAAGACCATTGCAAGTACCCCATCATCTTGGGAACCAATGCGAACATAGTGCAAGCTATAATCCGAGCCTACTTGAAAGAGACCAATGAGTTGCCGCTGGCCGATTCGCTCCTAGACCCCATCTTACGAGAAGAGTGCCACCGGGTATATGCCTTGGAGCGTCATGGGGACCTCTACAATCGTCAACGAGGACTGACGACCATATTACCAGGGGGAGTGCAAAAGATGGCCGTCTGGTGTTGTTATCCTGACCGAGACCAGAACGACCAACTGTTCTCGCTGGAGAGTGAGCCTGAAGAAGAAGAGGTTCAGCGAGGGTATAGAGTACTACCCGAAGTGAGGGAATGGACGGCTAAGATCCCTATCCGAACCCACGTGTACGTGCAGAATCTCTCCCCCTTTCCGATGGAGTTTGATGTCGACCAGAAGTTGGGATGCATATATCCGGTCAGCCCGGTGGGAGCCACGCCTCAGGTGAAGGCGGCGGCCGCGCACGAGTGGATAGTCGATCTGGACTTCAATTTCGGCGAGTCGACGCTGTCCACAGAGTGGAAAGAGCGGTTGACCACCCAGCTGCTGCAACGACGACATGTGTTCTCCACGAGCGAGATGGATGTGGGGTGCAGCCGCAGTGCCCAACATACCATTCGGATGAGTGATGCCACTCCGTTCCGAGAACGTTCTCGCCGCCTTGCCCCTCGGGATGTGGACGATGTGAGGAACGCCATCCAAGACATGGAAACAGCTGGGATTGTGACGGAATCACGAGGACCTTACGCGTCGCCCATCGTGGTGGTGCGGAAAAAGAACGGGTCCGTACGACTGTGTATCGACTATCGAACACTGAACAATCGCACGATCCCGGATTAATACAACCTCCCGCGCATTGAAGAGATCTTGAATGCGCTGAATGGGAGTCACTGGTTTAGCGTGCTTGACCTCCGATCCGGGTACTATCAGGTGCCCATGACGGCGGAAGACCAGGAGAAGACGGCTTTCATCTGCCCCCTGGGATTCTATCAATTCACCCGTATGCCCCAAGGTATATGTGGGGCGCCTGCCACGTTGCAAAGGTTGATGGAAAAGACTATCGGGGACATGATTCCCCGGGAGTGTCTGGTGTACCTGGACGATATCATCGTCTTCGGAAGGACTCTGGAAGAGCACGAAGAGCGATTGTTTAAAGTGATCGACCGCCTGGGGAACGAAGGGTTGAAATTATCCCTAGACAAATGCCGATTTTGCCATACCTCGGTGACCTACGTGGGGCACATCGTGTCCGCCAAAGGGGTCGCCACCGACCCTGCCAAGGTAGAGGCTGTGGTGAAATGGCCTCGCCCAGAGAACGTCACAGAGTTGCGATCCTTCCTAGGGTTCTGCGGGTACTACCGCCGCTTCGTGGAAGGGTACTCGAGCAAGGCTAAACCTTTGAACAATCTGTTGAAGATATACCCTTCCGACACCGGGAAGAATGCTGTATCAGCCCGCCAACCGTTCGGTGACAAATGGACCTCTGAGTGTCAGCCTTCCTGAAGCTGAAGAAGTGTCTGACCGAAGCGCCTGTACTTGCTTATGCGGATCCCGAACAGCCATACGTCCTGCATGTGGATGCCAGTCTAAATGGACTAGGCGCCGTCCTGCACCAGAAGCACCCGGAGGGCCTACGGCCGGTAGCTTACATCAGCCGCAGCTTGACACCCAGTGAGCAGAGATACCCCGTCCACAAGTTGGAGTTTCTGGCTCTCAAGTGGGCGATCACCGAGAAGCTCCACGATTACTTGTACGGTGTCACCTTCGAGGTAAGGACGGACAACAATCCCCTCACGTACACTGGTGACACACTTTATTCGAGCTCGGCTAGTCCCACGAATTCGGGTATACCCGGGTGTATTGAGGTTTGTGACTGTTTTCTGCCCGAGTGCATTGAGTTATTTTCCGGCAGGGATTGAAGCATTTTATTCCCGCTGGCTGCAATACTGCACAGTATATATATATATATACTGCATTACAATTCATGAATTTATGCCATCTGGTAGACACGCGAAGCATTGCAGCCTATTAAATCCTAATCATTATCATTTACCAGATCAGCCGCCCATCAGCCAGGCATGAACCCAGGCTGGGAAGGCAAATGCAACGGGGCTTGTCAGAGGTGAGGAGCGGCGCATTCCAGGTATCTGCCAGGTACATACCGGGTATTTGCTCGAATAAAGTGTGTCGGTGCATTACATCAATACGTCGGCCAAATTAGATGCAGCCGGCCACAGATGGCAGGCCGCCCTCAGTAACTACCGTTTCTCCTTGAAGTATAAGCCAGGGCCATTGAATATTGGGGCGGACGCCCTCTCCCGAAGGCCAGGACTACTCGCCACCCCTGATGATGAAGAATGGGAAGAACTTCCCGGACCCGGAGTGCGGGCTATGTGTAAAACTGCAGCCATAGTAAATGACCAAGTGGCCTTCTCTGAGTTACGAGTGGCCGACTCTTTGGGATGCCAGTCGCAGGCTGTCCCCGCCGCCTACTGCGACCCAAAGGGGATGCACCTCACGCACGACAAAGTGTTCCGGTGGAAAGATCTGGTAGACTACCAAATTCGAGATCCGGTCGCTAGTATCATCCGACACGCCGTTGAAAAAAAGAACCCAGCCCTTCTGAAACGTGCGCCCAATGACTTGGTGGCCTTGCTCATGCGAGAATGGGACAAATTTGAAATAGACAATTGCTTGCTCTATCGGGTGGTGCAATACCATAACCACCCGGATAGGAGACAACTAGTCCTACCTAAGAACTTACAATACCTGGTGTTGAAGTCTCTACACAATGAACACGGGCATCTCGGTGTAGAGAAGACTTTTGGGCTAGTCCGAGACCGGTTCTTCTGGCCCAAGATGCGGGAAGCGGTGGAACAACACTGCCGCCGTTGTTCCCGATGCGTTCAACGCAAGACGTTGCCTACCAGAGCAGCTCCCATGGCCCATCTTAAGAGTTCTGGTCCAATGGACTTGGTGTGTATGGACTTTTTATGTATCGAACCTGATAGCCGAGGCATCGGTAACGTGCTGGTCATCACGGACCATTACACCCGATATGCCCAGGCCTTCCCCACAAAAGACCAGAAGGCTATCACGGTCGCGAAAGTACTATGGGAAAAGTTCTTCGTTCACTATGGTCTTCCCAACCGCCTTCATTCCGACCAAGGGCGGGACTTTGAGAGCACATTGATCAGAGAACTGCTCAAAATGCTGAACATTGCAAAATCAAGAACGACCCCGTATCATCCCGAAGGTGATGCGCTGCCAGAACGATTCAATCGAACCTTACTGGACATGCTCGGAACTCTACAGAGTGTGCAAAAATCTGAATGGAGTCGACATGTGGAGGGCCTAGCGCATGCGTATAATTGCACCAGACACGAGTCAACGGGATTCTCCCCTTACTTCCTCATGTTTGGGCGTGAGGCCAGACTGCCAGTGGATGTGCGTCTCAGAGTCTCGACAGATGGGATACATAATGCCACTCATTTCAAATACGTACAAAGACTGAAAGACAGTTTACCGCAGGCCTATCAACAAGCAGAAAAGTCCACAGCTAAGCTGAACGCAGGAAACAAACGACGATATGATCATAAGGTCAAATATCGGGAACTTCGTCCTGGGGATGCTGTGTTGCTTCGCAACCTCGGAGTCCCGGGAAAACACAAATTGGCCGACCGATGGAGAGACGGAGTGTATGAAATTGAATCCCAGATGCCTGGCCTCCCGGTCTATCGCATCAAAGACACTGATGGCCGGGTAAAGGTATGGCACCGTAATCATCTTCTTCCCATCCCACAAGTGGAAGATGAAGAGACAGAGATACTGGCCACGCCGCTCAACGGTGAGTCCGATCTATCAGAGGTGGGTCAAGAGACTGTAAATAACGAGACCCACTCTGAAACTCCTGAAGACCCTATGGAGGGACCCTCTCAAAGGGACTATTCCACAGAAGGGGCATCTCCCGGAGGAGCTACGGGTAAAGGGCCCTGTAGGCCAACGCCTACTAAGGTGGCACCAACAGGCCAGCCTTTGGATCCACAGAGCCCGAGCTTTGTGTCTAACAGAGACTGTACAGAGACAATTCTCCCCTCAAGGGAAGAGGCTGAGCCTCAGGACTGTGTGTACTACTCCCCCGAGGGAGTCGCAGAGGAACAACTCCGTAGGGGCCAAAGAGTCAGGTACCCTCCAAATCGGGTAACCTATGATCAAGTTGGGGCACCCCATTATGAGGCTCAGCAGTGGGCTCGCAGCAGAGTACAGTCAGTTATTGTGATGTTCAGTGAAATGTACAATCTGATGTAGAGCTGATATAGTGAAATCACGGTTGGTTGTTGAAATTTTCATTATATAAGTATGTTACGCCCTTTTCATTATATAATTTTTGTATATAGTTGTATTGCATGGTGTCCCAAGCGAGGACGTTGGGGATTTTACCAGGGGGAGGATGTAGCCAGGTCCCCCCTGGAGCACTCACCCCCCTTCCTGCTGTCCCGCGAGCCGCGCGTTGCTGGGTTGCTAGGGACGCGAGCGGCATCGGAATCCCTGGTAGCTAGGGACGCGAGCGGGCCGGTTGCCGGGGACGCGATCGGGCCGTCGCTAAGGCCGCGATCGCGTTGCCACCGGCCCGGCGGCTGAAGTGAAGGGCGTCGCCATGTTCAGCGCTGTTGCGCATGCGCAGGAGGCCATCTAGCGCGAGAGGCCCCCAAACAGCTCGCGCACATGCAGGGCGGGAAGGACAGCCCCCAGGGTGCACAGGGGCAGAGACACGTGACGCCAGGGAGCCAATCGGAAGGCCGGATTCCCCTGCTCCCAGAGAGATACATTTTCGCGGGGTTTTGCCAGACAGAGTCAGTCAGGATCCGGACCAGCTAGGGGTAAGAGGTAGATGCAGGGGTCAGTGACCCTCTGCATTAGGCCAGCAGCCCCAAGGCCCCAGTTAGGTCCTGAGCCACCAAATAGATTGTGGAGTTAGGGACAGGCCCTAGAAAGGGACACTGCCCCATTTATTGGTAGCTTAGTCAGGGACACAGTGCCTAAGTCGTGCGGCCCTGTGAGGTGGGTTCTGGGCTCAGAACACCACTAAAGACCCTGGGACTAAGGTGATATTATCCGCGCTGGAGGTCACCCAACACGGTGTGGAGGACAACGTCGGATCGGGCGGATCTTCCGTGATATCGCGGTACCCGTGGCTGGAGCCGCGGGCAGGTAACCTACCCTTCACGTGCACCAACAAGGCCTAATCACCAGACATAGTGGCTGCGCAGTCACACACATATATGCAGACATTGGTATATGACTTTGGGAGTGCAAGACATTTGGGTGGGGGTTACTGGACACAGGGTGGGGTCACTCTGAGGGAGGTTAGCGTCCGCCGTGACGCCTAGAGGTGGTAGCGTCCGCCGTGACGCCTAGAGGTGGTAGCGTCCGCTGTGACGCCTAGAGGTAGTAGCGTCCGCCGTGACGCCTAGAGTGGTTAGCGTCCGCCGTGGCGCATGTGTTGAGATGTGATGAGATATGTTGCTGCAAGTAGTAAAGTCAATAGTTATATAGAGCTGTCCGTGTGGTCATTGTGTATTGTCCTGCGAGGAACTACTCCCCCTCTGGTGGGAGCCATCGCAGGTGGAGGCGCTGCATCATTAGTATTGTAATATATTGCCCCAGGTTCCCTATAGCGGAGGCTCAGCCTCCTGTGAGCCAACAGGTATTGCACCACGCACCCCTTGGCAACATTGCATGTTCTCTCCACGCACGCGGTATATGCGATTGGGTGGGGTGATATGACCGTTACATTAATTATGCAAGAAACTAAAGGCTCTAATGTAGCCCTGTGTGGTTGGGCTAAAGGACTGCCCCCCTCCTGGCAGTAATACCTGCGTAAGGGCAGGTTTGCCAGGAGCAATCACGTCATGCAGTGCAGTGAGTCAGTGAAGGCAGTGTCATCAGGCTCTGTGTCCAATTAGAGACACAGGGGCGGTGCCTGCTGGAGTTACTTACTGCAAAGCACTTCCTATTTAGTCAATCTGTCCCTACCGTGAGAGGGGCAAGGTTACCCAGACCAAGCTGCCAGGGCTCTGGCATGCTTGAGGCCTCCCTACGGGGAGTGAGGGTATACCATATACCTCCTATCCTACCAGAGGATAGGGGAAGAGCAGGACCCACTCTTGGTGCCCTTGGCTGGGAGTGAGGTCAGGGACATTCCGGGGGGGAGACAGCTTGCTGTGTGATCTGGCTGCTGAATAAAGGAGACCAATACAGAGATACTGCACTTTTACCGATACCCCTGCCTGAGAGTGAAGTATATCGGGAGGAGGGGAAGAATCATTCTTTTGCAGATACTTCACCCCATACAGCTGGGGGCTGCACGAGATGGAGGCGCTGCACCAGTAAGTGAGATTGAGGCACAATCCCAGAAGCCTGTCCTGTTCGTCCCCTATACCACCATTCGGGAGACTCAGGGCCAGCAGGTATGCACCACCCTAAGTCATGTAACCGGAGCAGTATATTCCCTAGGAGACCCTATGTGGGATTGGAGGGGTGGGGGGGGGGATTAGGGGTACACTAATAAGGTCTGAGGCTTTTATAAGAGATAAGATAATGAGAGAACTAGGAGGGCCGTCACTTTCTATGTGAAGAGTTGCTAATGCTTTGTCAACGTTTATTGTGCCAGAGGTCCGGCGGCACCTGAGTGTGGTCACAGGTAGCAATCACATGGCAGTGACCGGCCCCCCGGCAATCACATGGCTGTGACCGGCCCCCCGGCAATCACATGGCAGTGACCGGCCCCCCGGCAATCACATGGCTGTGACCGGCCCCCCGGCAATCACATGGCTGTGACCGGCCCCCCGGCAATCACATGGCTGTGACCGGCCCCCCGGCAATCACATGGCTGTGACCGGCCCCCCGGCAATCACATGGCTGTGACCGGCCCCCCGGCAAACACATGGCAGTGACCGTCTGCCCGGCAATCACATGACTGTGACCGGCCCCCTGGCAATCATATGGCTGTGACCGGCCCCCCGGCAATCACATGGCAGTGACCGGCCCCCCGGCAATCACATGGCAGTGACCGGCCCCCCGGCAATCACATGGCAGTGACCGGCCCCCCGGCAATCACATGGCAGTGACCGGCCCCCCGGCAATCACATGGCAGTGACCGGCCCCCCGGCAATCACATGGCTGTGACCGGCACCCCGGCAAACACATGGCAGTGACCGTCTGCCCGGCAAACACATGGCTGTGACCGGCCCCCTGGCAATCACATGACTGTGACCGGCCCCCCTGGCTGTGACCGGCCCCCTGGCAATCACATGGCAGTGACCGGCCCCCCGGCAATCACATGGCAGTGACCGGCCCCCCGGCAATCACATGGCTGTGACTGGCACCCCGGCAAACACATGGCAGTGACCGTCTGCCCGGCAAACACATGGCAGTGACCGGCCCCCTGGCAATCACATGGCAGTGACCGGCCCCCTGGCAATCACATGGCAGTGACCGGCCCCCCGGCAATCACATGACTGTGACCGGCCCCCTGGCAATCACATGACTGTGACCGGCCCCCTGGCAATCACATGGCAGTGACCGCCCCCCGGCAATCACATGGCAGTGACCGCCCCTCGGCAATCACATGGCAGTGACCGGCCCCCCGGCAATCACATGGCAGTGACCGGCCCTCGGCAATCACATGGCAGTGACCGGCCACCTGGCAATCACATGGCTGTGGAAGTAATACATTGAGAGTTACCTCTTGTTTTATGTCCTGTATGTCCTGGGCACAGAGTTATGATGTCAGATACATGGCTATAAATACATGGTTACATTAGGTGAGCAGGGTTAATACAAGACATTGCGTGCACAGATAGAGATAATATATATTACTAGCTGATATACCCGGCGTTGCCCTGGAGTTAATTTTCCCGCTCCCCCTCTGTCTCCACTCTCCTCCCCCGTTCCCAGCTCCATCACCCCCCCCCCATTCCCAGCTCGGTTCCCCCCCTGGACACCTCACATCACTGTGTCCCCCTCTGCACCGGTCATCAATCTTACCCCCCTTCACTTCACAGCACTCTCCGCCCCTCCACCCCACGTGACTCTCCCCCCCTGCACCCCATGTCACTCCCCCCCCTGCAGCCCACATCACTCTCCCCCCCTGCACCCCACAACACTCCCCCCTGCATCCCACATCACTCTCCCCCCCTGCAGCCCTCAGCACTCTCCCCCCTTGCAGCCCACATCACTCTCCCCCCTGCGGCCCTCATCACTCTCTCCACCTGCGGCCTTCATCACTCTCCCCCCCTGCAACCCCCGTCCCAGGCGCTTGTTTCCCCCCTCCCCCCGTCCCCCCCGTCCCTGGCAGTGTTTCCCCCCCCCCTCTCCCTGGGCGAGCTGGGTCACCCTGTCCCCGGCGCTCCCACGTGTGGTGAGGAGGAGAAGCAGCGGGCGCTGGTGAGATGGAGGTGAGGTGTTCCCCCCCCCCTGATCCCCGGCGCTATATCTCTCCCCCCCCCCTCCCCGGCACTCTCGGTCCCCGCTGAGTGTGGCTAGGAGCAGGGTTTAGGAGGAGAAGCGCCGGGGGAGGTTACAGTGTGGTGAGAAGGAGGAGCGACCGAGTGAAGAGTATCGAAGGGTGCCTGTGAGCCCCTGTGTGTGACATCACCGCGCTCCGCAAACCCCGGCATTCAGCCAATTGGGAGAGCTTGCCAGCGAGAGGGACCAACCAATGACAAAACGCACAACACCACAGACAAACATAGATAGATAAGCGTATGTAACAGTTACAGACCAGATTAAAGTGTGTGACAGCCTTAGTTTTGAAAGAACTTAAACTGGTGGTGGGTGTGAGAGTCTCCGGTAGATTGTTCCAGTTTTGGAGTGCATGGTAAGAGAAGGAGGAACGGCCGGATACTTTGTTGAGCCTTGGGACCATGAACAGTCTTTTGGAGTCTGATCTCAGGTGATAAGTGCTGCATGTGGTAGGGGTGAGGAGCTTGTTCAGGTAGCTGGGTAGCTTGCCCAGAAAGTGTTTGAAGGCAAGACAGGAAAGGTGAACTTTGCGCCTAGACTCGAGTGATGCCCAATCTAGTTCTTTGAGTATTTTGCAGTGATGTGTGTTGTGGTTGGCTCCTGGTGACGTGTCGCCATGGCAACGCGGTGGCAAATGACGCTGTGGGGTCATGTGACGCCGCGTTGCCATGACAACGTGACGTCATGACGCCAGGAGGGGGAGCCACGAGGAGAGGGGGACAGCCAGCAGGGGGGCGCAGGGAAAAAAGATTGCTCTCCCCTGGTTTAAACCAGTGTCTGGGTGGTAGCGGTTGCACTGTGTAGTATCATATAATGTCCACAAGGGGATACAAAGTAGCAAGTCCTGGAATGTGCATAATCTTAATACACAGACAGAGCCAGTCAAGGGGCAGTCACGGCTCAGGAAGGTAGCACTCTGACCCTGCCCAGCGGAGGTCAGACTGTCCAGCGGTATGTGTAATGTATATGCCAAGGTGCCGTTGTCTGTCGGTGAAGTGCTTGCGATTTCGTGCCGTTAGGGGAGACGGTGGCATCTAAATCTTGACTGATTGTGCCCCAATATTGCATCGGGCAGTGTTCTTCAGTAATAATGCGCGCGCGCTCTCTTGCGTGCTTGTGGTTGCTGTGGATACAGAGTTTTTAAGACGGTTTTCTTTGCTGGGTTTCTCCGTCGCCTTAAAGGAGACGGAAGTCTTTTTTTTTTGCACAAAATCCAAGCGCAGCGTGTGCGCCTAATGCTAAAACAGAAGAATAACACTTTGTAACTTCTGTACGCGGCGTTTCACACAGAGACTGCGTCAGTGCGCATGTTCCTCTTCATACAGAGCCAACTCCCGTCCTCAAGGGCCACCAGCAGGTCAGGTTTTCAGAATATCCCTGCTTCAGCACAGGTGGCTCAATCAGTGGCTCAGTCGAAGAGCCACTGATTGAGCCACCTGTGCTGAAGCAGAGAGTGATTGAAACACCTGAGCTGAAGCAGGGACTGATTGGGCCACCTGGTTGAAGCAGGGATATCCTTAAAACCTTGATAGGTAAAGGAAAGGTTTCCTTAGAAACAGTGCTTCAGCGAAATGGGGTACAATGGCAATGGTTGCTCAAAAATGTAGATGAACAGGTTAGGACAAGGTTAATAAAGTAATACAGAGTATTGGACCCAGTGCATCATAAAGCAGGGAGTGATATAAAAGATTAATCTGTCTTTGATGAGGACACATGTATAATGCTAGAAAAGCACCTCATCAGACTAGAAAAAATCTCTCTTACCTGCGGCACTGTTACTGGTCAGCAACTCCCCTGAATCCATGAATGGGGAGAATCAAACTCTTTTGGAACCTTGATCCATTGTGTGCGTGCATCACGCTGAGTAGGTAAGTGTATAGAAGATTATCCAAGGATAGCAGCGGAGCACAGCTGTGCTCCGCTGCTATCCTTGGATAATCTTCTATATCCTTAAAACCTGACCTGTTGGCACAGTAGTGCTCAACTCCAGTCCTGAAGAGCCGCCCTCCCCCCCCCCCAAACAGGTCAGGGTTTTAGAATATTCCTGCTTCAGCACAGGTGTCTCAATCAGGGCTCAGTTGACGATTGCGAGGTCAACGTGGTGTAATACACAGTGGTGCCGACGTTTGGCTCCTGCAAGAACCTTTTTCAAGGATAAAATAATGAACAATACAGTCACAAGTTGAACACATATATACCCCTCAAGCAGCCGCCCTGCGTCCTGTGTGGGGCTGTGGGCAGTGTGTGCCGGAAGAACCCCTATGTACAGCTCTACGTACACTGTCAGTGCCATATAATAAATAAGAACATCATAGTTATGTGCAGTAGATGGCAGTGCTTGGCCACAATGGTTGGCAAGTGGGCAATGAGAAGCCACTTTAAATTTTTGTTTCAACATTTTCTCTCATTCCCTCTAGAGTGTAAGCTCCCAGGATCAGGCCCGCATTGCCTCTGTGTATCTGTGCATGTCTGCCCTTATTTGTATATAACTGTTTAAGTAATGATCACATCTCTGTACCCCGCTGCGGAATATGTTGGCTCTTTACAAGCTGGGCAAACTACCCGCCTATCTGAACAAGCCCCTCACCCCGACCACATGCAGCACTTTATCACCTGAGATCTGACTCCAAAAGACTGTTCATGGTCCCAAGGTTCAGCAAAGTATCCGGCCGCTCCTCCTCCTCTTACTGTGCACCCCACAACTGGAACAATCTACCGGAGACTCTCACAGCCGCCACTAGTCTAAGTTCTTTGAAAACTAAAGCGGCCTCACATTTTAATCTGGTCTGTAACTGTTACATACGCCTATAACTAGGGTAACCAGATTTTGCAAATGAAAAACCGGGACATTTTTTTTTACATAACAGTTTATTTATTGTAGTACACTTATACTTTACTACCATTAGTCCTTGTTACATAGTTGTGTGTGTGTGTGTGTTGACCTCACTAATCGAACAAAAAAAAGCCAGATGTGAATGATTCTGAACCCCTTAACCAGTGTCAGGACTCCCCCTCTTCACAATTTCTAAAGCAACAATCCCGCCTGGGATCTTACCTGATCCGCAGTCCCTCAAGGTACTATACTGGAGGGGAGGTGTTCCCTACCTGTCTTCCGAGGTCTCCTGTGTGAAACTTGAGTCAGATCTGGAAGAAAGAAAGGTAGGTTACTTCGGTGTAGGTATACGGCAGTTAAGATAAGACAGGGAGGGTGAGAGAGAGAGGGTGAGAGAGAGGGGGTGAGAGAGAGAGGGTGAGAGAGAGAGGGTGAGAGAGAGGGCAAGAGAGAGAGGGTGAGAGAGAGGGTGAGAGAGAGGGTGAGAGAGAGAGAGGGTGAGAGAGGGTGAGAGAGAGGGTGAGAGAGAGAGGATGAGAGAGAGACAGACAGAGGGAGGGTGAGAGAGAGAGAGAGACAGAGAGATGGTGAGAGAGAGAGGATGAGAGAGAGACAGACAGAGGGAGGGTGTGAGAGAGAGAGAGAGAGAGAGAGAGAGAGAGAGGGTGAGAGAGAGAGAGGGTGAGAGAGAGAGGGTGAGAGAGAGGGTGAGAGAGAGGGTGAGAGAGAGAGGGTGAGAGAGAGGGTGAGAGAGAGACAGACAGAGGAAGGGTGAGAGAGAGAGAGACAGACAGAGAGAGGGTGAGAGAGAGACAGAGAGAGGGTGAGAGAGAGACGGTGAGAGAGAGACACAGACAGAGAGAGGGTGAGAGAGAGACAGACAGAGAGAGGGTGAGAGAGACAGACAGAGGGAGGGTGAGAGAGACAGACAGAGGGTGAGAGGGTGAGAGAGACAGAGAGAGGGAGAGAGGGGGAGGGAGAGATGGGGAGGGAGAGAGGGGAAGGGAGAGGGGGAGGGAGAGAGGGGGAGACGGGGAGGGAGAGAGGGGGAGACGGGGAGGGAGAGAGGGGGAGACGGGGATGGAGAGAGGGGGAGACGGGGAGAGGGAGTGAGGGAGACACACACACAGATACACACACAGGTACACACACAGGTACACACACACACAGGTACACACACAGGTACACAGGTACACGCACAGGTACACAGGTACACACACACACACACTGGTACGTACACACATACACACACACACACACACACACACACACACACTGGTACGTACACACACACACACACACACACACACACTGGTACGTACACACACACACACACTGGTACACACACACACTGGTACACACACACACACTGGTACACACACACACTGGTACACACACACACTGGTACACACACACACACTGGTACACACACACACACAGGTACACACACACACACTGGTACACACACACACACTGGTACACACACACACTGGTACACACACACACACTGGTACACACACACACACTGGTACACACACACACACTGGTACACACACACACACACACACACACACACACACACACACTGGTACACACACACACACACACTGGTACACACACACTGGTACACACACACACTGGTACACACACACACACACATACACACACTGATACACCCACACACACTGGTACACACACATACACACTGGTACACACACACACACACACACACTGGTACACACACACACATTGGAGTACAGACAGAGGCAGCCAAGAGCAGGCGTCTCCCCGCCCCCCCTGCACCCACCCCGCGCCCATCTCCCGCACCAAGGAGGGGGGGTGGATAGGAGCGCCGGGACGAAAGGTACAAACTGCCACCCCCCCCCCCTCCCCCGGCGGGCAGCCACGGGTTCCCGGGCCAGATTTTTTTGTTCGGCGAGTAGATTTTTGGGTGATTTGTCGACCACTGATGATAACTATATACAAATATATTCGGGGACAATACAAGGAGCTTTCAAAAGAACTATTTATCCCACGGGCAGTACAAAGGACTCGGGCCCATCCCTTAAGGTTGGAGGAAAGGAGATTTCACCAGCAACAAAGGAAAGGGTTCTTTACAGCAAGGGCAGTTACAGTGTGGGATTCATTACCCATGGAGACTGTGATGGCAGATACAATAGATATGTTCAAAAAAAAGGTTGGACATCTTTTTAGATAGGAAAGGTATACGGGGATATACCAAATAAGTATACATGGGAAGGATGTTGATCCAGGGATTAATCCGATTGCCAATTTTTGGAGTCAGGAAGGAATTTATTTTTCCCCTTATGAGATATCATTGGATGATATGACACTGGGGTTTTTTGTTTGCCTTCCTCTGGATCAATAAGTAAGTATAGATATAGGATAAAGTATCTGTTGCCTAAATTTAGCATAGGTTGAACTTGATGGACTTACGTCTTTTTTCAACCTCATCTTCTATGTAACTATGTGACTAGGGGTCCCTCTTAACTGCTTTAACCAGGCCAGCCCCTAGGCATCCCAACTACCCGCCTCATGGCGACTTAAAACAGCAATAGCCATATGTCTCCAGACCTTTCACCCTATAGGGACATCAAGGCCATCTGTGCGAGGTAACTCTCCCCCTGACTATCCCTAGATTCCCTCCTTCTTTCAGCACTTGCTCTGGAAGCGTACTCTAAACTGACTGAATCTCGCTTCTCAGAGAGCTCGCACTAAGCCTAAAATCTTTTCCTGCATCTTAGCAGCGCCTCCAAATGTAGCACTGCTCCCCCCCCCCCCTCTGGAAGATTAAACAGCCTATGCTACAGTACGTGTGTGTGGTGCACTACCTGTTTGGAGCAGGAGATACTGAGATGTCTGCGGTAGAGTAGAGACTTGGACAGGCTTGGATTCTTGTTCTTTCTCTGGTGTTCAGCGCCTCCAGCCATAGAGGGTCCCAGGGTGTCCGGAAATCAGCCCCCACTACTGCATTCTTCTCCCTCCTGCCCAGGGACTGATACTCAGTCAGGAGTGTATAGTATAACAAGGATCTTTATTGGTATACATCAGGCATCCACTGCAGTTCTCCCTACAGTGGTGCAAAGTCTTGGAAGTCCCTAGATGTTGCAGGCCCTGGTTTTACAGGCCTTTGTGGCTGAGCCTGATGTTCCCTCAGTCCAAAGACTGAGGGTGAGCACGCTCATCCCTGCCATAGGAGAGACTCACAGCTCTTTCTTCCTCTCTTCACTGGAGCAGGAAGCAGACTAACTAACTTTGCTGCACCAACTTGGAAGACTCAAGACGTGGCGGGCTCATGGACTGAACCTATCCCTTATAGGCTTACACAGGCCACGAGTCACCACCTTACTTCCATCACTCACAAGAGGGGCATAAGGGGGGTCAAGAGCCCATAGATTTAACCTGTTAATGCCTGTAGCTAACAGGACTTACATAACAGGGAAAGAAAGGTACTATGTGACATACCCTGTACAGGAGTTATTTCATTTGTGGAAATCATGCATACCCCTTGGTACCATACAACTGGTCCGGGTCATGCTGCATTGGATATATCACACCTGCCATGAGACATTTTACACATCTAAAAGACACACTTGATCATCCGAGTTTGCAGAGGGACTAGAGAGACTGCAAGCATTTGAGTAAAACAGAAAGATTCTCCTTTGCCTTGTTTCCCACTTATGGTATTATACGTACTGCTGATATATACGGGACCTTGCCAACCTGGTGGAACAAATCAGCAATGACACTGTGGACGCTCTGGAAGAAATGACTGACGCCAGCTTGGACTGCTGCTTTAAAATATTTTGGTCTAAGTATTGAACTAAATGACCTATATTTATGAAGACTGAATATAGATAAAATGCATAATAATGTACTAAATAGTTTGTCATCGGATGTAACAGTGGGGCCTCTTTGTCTCTAGTTGTGTATATTTTGGTCACAAACCCGGTAACCAGAGCTGTGTTTCCCTCCCCCTGGGTGACGTACATGCCTTTATAGGGGGTTCTACATTATGAAGGGGAGGCCATATGGCCATATTTAGTCACCTACATCAGGGGTGCGCAAACTTTTCCCTGTGTGCACCCCTGCCTGCTCTCCTCGGCGCCTCGCGCCCCTCCCCCCCCCTGCTCAGCCCCGGCGTGAAATGGAGCGCGGGGACATGTGACATCGCATTGCCATGGTAACATGACATCGCGTGACCCTGCGGCATCATTTGACGCCGGGTTACCATGACGACGCGTCGCTGGAAGAGAAGGTAAAAGTGTGTTACAGAGGCCTCGCGCAGTCCCCCGGCATTTAATTTAAATCTTTAACTGCTACGCCCCCCTCCCCAGAAAATCTAGCGCCCTCAGTTTGCGCACCCCTGATCTACATCATCAACGGGGCTGTATAGTGTCCCCCGTCCTGCCCCTTTATGATGTAGGTGACTAAATATGGCCATATGGCCTCCCCTTCATAATGTAGGTGACTAAATATGGCCTCCCCTTCATGATGTAGGTGACTAAATATGGCCTCCCCTTCATGATGTAGGTGACTAAAAATGGCCTCCCCTTCATGATATAGGTGACTAAAAATGGCCTCCCCTTCATGATGTAGGTGACTAAAAATGGCCTCCCCTTCATGATGTAGGTGACTAAATATGGCCTCCCCTTCATGATGTAGAGCCCCAGAGAAAGGCATTGACATCACCCGGGGGGGGGGGGGGGGGAACACATCCCTGATTACCTTCAGCGAGCAGAGAGGCTACCTGCACCACCGCAATCCCAAACATCGCACCATTCACACCGATTTAATCAGGCGTTCTTCATCAACGAAGGAAGCAACTCTGCAGCAATCCCAACGCCACAGTGATTAGCGCCGAGCTGTTAGAAAGGAACAATGGCGGCCATTTTTAAGAATCCCAACCCCCTCCCGCACTCTCCCCCCCCCCCCAATTTTTTTTTACATTATTATTGATCAAATCCAGCCGAGAGTTTCACAGTAACGCACGAGCTCAGGAGGAGAAAGGGAACCTCGTTTGTACAGAAAACACCTTTTGGGCTGTGGATGGTCTCCGAAAGGGATAGGGGGAGATAATTTAGCGGGTGGGGGGTGGGGGGGGGCGAGAAAAAATAGCCACTCAAGGGCTCTGTTTGTTCAGAGTATATTGAATAAAGCTTAGGGCTCCAGTTAAGCAAACACCTCCCCTGTGAATAGCTCCCTAAGCACTTTCAGGCCTTTGGATGGGAGACCCCCGCCCCCTTCTCCTGCGTCTCTTATTACAGGAGGAGGGGGAATTGGAGGCAGAGATCCTCCGCCTGACTAAAGGGAACCACATGGAGGTTATTGTTGCTGAGAAAAACACGCCTCCCTCTTAACCCTTTCTGTGCCAGAGGGAGGCCACTTCCACGCCCCACAGAAGGGGCTTACAGCAGTGCCTCCAAAACACGCTATGCCAGGGGGTGGCCATTTTTATTTTCAGGATATCCCAGCTTCAGCACAGGTGGCTCCAACAGTCCCAGCTTCAGCACAGGTGGCTCTAACAGAGGCTAACTGAGCCACCTGTGCTGAAGCAGGGATATCCTCGAGACACGCACATACACCTCTCTCCGCCCCATCCCCAGGTGCGCGTGTGTGCGTGCGTGTGCGTGTGTGTGTGTGTGTCTTTCACCATTGTGTCCAATTCTTGGAGAAGCCACCTGGCACCCCTAGGTATTATTAATATTATTATTAATTTTACCTTCTTTTACAACACTTTCTCCAATATGTCTATGCCCTAAAACAGGCTTTTTTAAATTGAAATCCCATTTTCTTTATTTTTAAAAAGTAGTTAAAAAAAAAAAACTTAGCGCTCGATACTCTGGATTTGTAAATAGGAAAGTAACGGTACTCCATAGAAAAAGTACTGGTACTCTTGGTGTGTGAATAAAAAAGCAGCATTGGTACCCCCCCCCCCCCCCCCCCCCCGGAGTATAACTATCAGTTTCGTCCACTAGTAAAAAATTCCTAAAGGTGACTTTGGATAACTGAGAACAATCGGAACCAGCAGATTCACGGGGGGGGGGGGGTCAAGGGGGATGGGGAGAGGGATGGGGATGGGGGGGAGGGGTATTGGGTTTTTGTGCCGTGTGAAAAAAAAGAATTGATTTACTTTGGGTAAAATCCTACTGACGGTGACTTGTGTTTATCTGTTTGACTAGTGATGACATCATCATTACTTTTAAAGACAGGACAAAATAAACACTGCACCTGGATTTGAGGGTTGGCAAACAGTCTTATTACATAAGAGATTAGATCAGGGGTGGCCAACTCCAGTCCTCAACGGCCCCCAACAGGTCAGGTTTTCAGGATATCCCATCTGTGCTGAAGCAGGGACTGATTGAGCCACCTGTGCTGAAGCAAGGACTGATTGAGCCACCTGTGCTGACACAGGGATATTCTGAAACCCTGACCTGTTGGGGGTGGGGGCCGGGGGGGGCTCTTCAGGACTGAAGTTGAGCACCACTGTGCCAACAGGTCAGGTTTTAAGGATATCCCAGCTTCAGCACAGGTGGCTCAATCAGTCCCTGCTTCAGCACAGGTGGCTCAATCAGTCACTGCTTCAGCACAGGTGGCTCAATCAGAGGCTGACTGAATTGTACAGCGGCGACCAGCCCGGCTGTGAGTTGTAGTGGCAGCCAAAGGTCCTAGTCCACTGTCAGCACCTCGCCCACCCCCTGCACCCATTCACATGGGGTCCAGGGTTTACTCGGTGTCCCGGGGGGCCCCACACAAGCTGGTGGCGGCTCTGCGAGAGAGTGTCACTACTTTTCTTCTCTGCAGACCCAGAGTCGCACGCCAAAGGGATCCGTTTTAGAACAACGTTCCATTTCTGTTTCTAGAAAACGACCCAAAGGACCTCGCCCGTTCTTTAATAAATACGCGTGTGTTTGGCAGGCAGTGGCACCACTACTTTCCAAGGACACCGCAACCACAAGTGGCCGTGCTGGAAAGGGACTTGACATATAAAACATTGCTGCTTGTACAAGATGAGCCTGCCTCAGCGTATGATACTCAGTGTAACTCTACGGTAGGGTGACCAGAGGTCCCAGTTTAGCCGGGGACAGCCCCGTTGTTTTTGGTATTTGTCCCGGTGGGCCCCGAATTGTAGCAAATATCCCGTTTTTTTACAAATTGCCGGCCGTGCATGCGCTAACGGGCCGCGCCGACTGCGCAAGCGTGAACGGGCCACACCGACTGCGCATGTGCGAACGGCCCGCACCGACTGCGCATGTGCGAACGGCCTGCCCTGACCGCGCATGCACGAATGTCCCAGTTTGTCCCGGGAAAAATATGGTCACCCTACTTTACGGCCAAAATGCTGCGCTGTTGAAGGAGACGCATTTTGTTGTTACGGTGATGTGGTCACGAGGAGGCTTGTGTAATCCCAGCCACTCCGTGCAGAACACATAGTCCCCAGGAGGTGAGGGGTGAAGCCTTCCCCTGCCTCTCTTTAGCCTCGGTTTCTGCCTTTTATTTTCTCCCGGACCCATAGAAAGGGTGGAAATCCCTCCAGTCACAGGCAGGCCGGAATAGCGTGAGGCACTCCAGGGGAGGGGCACCCACCTCAGTCTGTAATGGTATGTGTAGGGTGTCCACATAACTCTGGGTTCCAGAACAAGCAACAAGCCTGGTTATCAGGCTTTCCCTAATTAACACTTTATTATCCAATTAGCCTGGTTCTAACTATCATCCAACACAACTTGCTAGGGTATGTTTGCCCTAAAAAACGTGACCTGTTAGTTGTTCTCAAGGACTGAAATTGAGGAGCTGCGATGTAACTGAAGATCCATTGTAACTACGTCAGTAACAACATCTGTGTTCATTATTATCCTTTAACAACCAAGTGTCCATCAAAATGATATCTGTAGGAGTCTTCTTTAAGTATACCTGTAACCAATAATCCATATTCTATGTAGAATACTGCTATGTATGCATGCTGCCATCTATCTGTGTTCCTCCCTGGTGTGTGCTGCTGCTAATGAACCAATGACCGAGAGCAGCAGCAGCAGGGGCTTCTGGGAGTTGTGGTCTGAACTTGGGACACATGACAAGAGAGCCAATGAGTGCAAAGGTTCAGAGGGGAGTGAACCAGGAACTGCAGGCAGAGACAGAGACAAGCTGGGGGACCCTAGAGACAGCAGCCTCTGTCTCAGTAATCTGCTGCAGCCTGAGGGATTTTCAGGACTGACTGGGGGTGACCAGGAGCCGGTCCACACGGGTAAGCGTGAGCTGGCTAAAGGGAGCCTTGGAGGTTGATTTCAAGAGTGGAGCAGACCTCTGTTTAACACCAGGAGCCAGATAGCGCAATCGAGGGCATCCTCACCGGAAGCCAAGTAAAAGGGTACTATTTAAGAACTCCAATTGTGTGCTGGCGCCATTACACAGGCCTTGATACGCAGGATTGGGCGGCCTAAGCAACAGATACTGACATTCACAGACGCATCGTTTATTGGAGAGTGTTATGTTATTATTGTAACCCCCCTCCTAAATGGTACCTAACATGGCTGGTGTATGTTGGGCCCTAGCCTGGGTTGCTATGGGGGTATAGATTTCACGCAGGGGTATTTAAGGAGGAGGGACTATTCTAGAAGGTTAGGTTCCAGGAGGACATGAGGAGAGGAGCCTCGGGAGAGTAGATCAGTAATGTTTATAAAATAATAGTATAGACCAGGCCCCCCCTGTTTATTATATTGTAGATCGGGACAGTACTTGTTAAGTTAGGATCCCAGAAAAGAATGGAGTCCTAAATAAGTAATAAGAAGGAATACGGCACGCCATAAAGGGCTTCTGGAAAGATGGCTCCCGGGTGCCAGCGGATCAGCACTAACTGTGGCTCGGGGCTAATATTCGTCATCAGTCTGTATGGAAGAGGCAGGTCCCAAACAGGCAAAACGTATTGGGTCAAGTAAGAAAACACCCACCAGGATTCCCGCAGGGCCCCAGAATAATAGGATCAATACCAATGATGGTCCCGAAGTAACCAGGGAGGCCGGGTCCCACACTTACTCAGAGCACTAAGCCAAAGCACCTTGATTTGCGTGTTAAGAGTGGGCACTGACGGACGCACTGTATTCATGTATGCCTGTTATATAATACAGTACCACGTTATTACTGTGTGTATGAGGGGCCCTGTCCATGGGGACACGAATAAATGACAGCTGTACTACAAAAGTTACTGGCACCCATTATTCTACAACCTTACTGCACCATCGCCCAGCCGCATGAACCCCGCCTCTGAGTCACGGTAACTCCAGCGGAGTAGCCACATAATACACCCCGGTGTAATCTCCCCGGCAGCTGGGCCGGGCCGGTTACACTATGTTATATGGATGCCTGCATTGATCCCTTCTGTGTCCATTACTTCTTAGGCTGCGTCCATACAGCCTTTGCCAGCACAGAGGCGTGCGCGTCCGTGACATCACCTGCGTGAAGCGGGTGCGCTTTTTGGACCTGCTAGACGCGCCGTCTAGGGGCGTGTCTGTGACGTCACGGAGCTGGTTCGCCCTCATTGGGCAAACCCGCTCACGTGACCTGCCCGTCACGTCGAGAAATCAGTTTCAACTGATTCCTCGCGCAGCGCGCACCCCCTCCTGCTGTCGCCCGCGCGGCCTATGAGCGCGATCAATGCCTTACGGCAACGCGATCACGCCGCGCGGTCTTCGGCATAAATATGAAGCGGGATATCTTCTTGCCGCACTGTTCTAATAAAGTCTTACACCAGACATTATAGCATAATAAACTGTTTTATTTGCAGGTTGCAAACGCACAAACGTACTTTATAAATACGGTTACACTATAAATATTACTGTAGTCTGCACCCCTTTATCTGACCTACGCCCACGTGTGGGGTAACATAGGACTCGGGCCCCGGCCTCAGCATTATTGTGTTAGCCTGAGATAAATAAGAGAGGGGTCACAAGTATATAGGCAGTGCCGTTTACTTACTAAGGTTTTGGGGCTTGAATGTACAAGTTGTGAGTTTAATTCCCGAGTGGAACACTTACACTTTATGACGAGGGACCGCGGTTTATTTCCACACCCAGAATGCCACTACTTTTATTTACAATTCCACTTTCTTTTATTTCTCCCACCCAAAGTTTTATATATATATATTTTTTGCTTTACTTTGGGAGGAGGAAACATACAATAAAAGCAAAAGTTAAAATGGGGGCAGGAGAGAGGTGTACAATAAAGGCACGAAGAAGTTACGGCTGTTCCTGAGCTAGTAGAAATGTTTACTACAGCTATAGACAGGTGAGTATACAGAAGATTAGCAGAAGATCCCACATTATACTGCAAATCATCTCATTTCTCAATCATTTGCACCTTCTTCTTAACCTGGATATATATATATATATATATATACTAGCTGAGAGACCCGGCGTTGCCCGGGATGTAAATGCGTAATAGGTATTATTTATAAATCGTGGAACAATAGATGACTATTTGTTGTAAAGGTTGGATAATAATGTTGAAAAGAAAGATGGAATAAAATGTAATACGATGTTGTATAAAAATGGTTTATTGTAAACACACCACAGTACAATGTATATTTTGGTGACATAACAGATGTAAAAATGTGAGGCGTGTGTCCTGCTAGGGTGTGAGGCGGCGGGTGGCGCGTGGGTTGTGAGGGCTGTCTGTGAGTGGGGGTCCTGCTAGGGTGTGAGGCGGCGGGTGGCGCGTGGGTTGTGAGTGCTGTCTGTGAGTGGGGGTCCTGCTAGGGTGTGAGGCGGCGGGTGGCGCGTGGGTTGTGAGTGCTGTCTGTGAGTGGGGGTCCTGCTAGGGTGTGAGGAGGCGGGTGGCGCGTTGGTTGTGAGTGCTGTCTGTGAGTGGGGGTCCTGCTAGGGTGTGAGGCGGCGGGTGGTGCGTTGGTTGTGAGTGCTGTCTGTGAGTGGGGGTCCTGCTAGGGTGTGAGGCGGCAGGTGGTGCGTGGGTTGTGAGTGCTGTCTGTGAGTGGGGGTCCTGCTAGGGTGTGAGGCGGTGGGTCAGTGATTATTCTGAAGCCAGGGTCACGTTGGTATGAATGGCTCCCGATAGCATTAACACAGTTCCCTTTTAAATCACTCCAAGTCCTGTAATATTTCCTCCACTTTATTGGGAAAAGGTAGCAGGGTACAGATACTTGTGGATGGTATGTAGTGGTGATTGTTAGTTAGGAACCGGTAAAAAGAGATGGCCTCACCAAGGGGGATAAACAGAGAAGGGGTTCTGTACTCACTGTCTCCAGGGTGGAAAAGGAGGTGAGGTGCAGTGTGGGTAAAGGAATAGTCTAGGGGCAGACCATGTCTGAACAAACAGGAGGGGGGGCAGACTAGCCCATTCTGGTGAGGATCTCAGAAACTGCTGTAGCAGCTCACTGATTCCATGCTCGCAGGCAAGGAATGCAACATTGTTGCAAGTTACACAGGCACAGTATGTGTCTGCAGACTCCATGCCCGTGGGAGGTGGGAAGGGGATAGGGTGTGGGAGGGGGGAAGGGTGTGGGAGAGGGGAAGGGTGTGGGAGGGGGGAAGGGGAGGAGGGGGGAGGGAAAAGGGAGGAGGGGGGAGGGAAAGGGGAGGAGGGGGGAGGGAAAGGGGAGGAGGGGGGAGGAGGAGGGGGGAGGGAAAGGGGAGGAGGGGGGAGGGGGAGGGAAAGTGGAGGAGGGGGGAGGGGGAGGGAAAGGGAGGGGGAGGGAAAGGGGAGGAGGGAAATGGGAGGAGGGGGAGGGAAAGGGGAGGAGGGGGGAGGGGGAGGGAAAGGGGGGAGGGGGAGGGAAAGGGGGGCAGGGGGAGGGAAAGGGGGGGAGGGGGAGGGAAAGGGGAGGAGGGGGGAGGGAAAGGGGAGGAGGGGGGAGGGGGAGGGAAAGGGGAGGAGGGGGGAGGGGGAGGGAAAGTGGAGGGGGGAGGGGGAGGGAAAGGGGAGGAGGGGGAGGGAAAGGGGAGGAGGGGGAGGGAAAGGGGAGGAGGGGGAGGGAAAGGGGAGGAGGGGGGAGGGAAAGGGGAGGGGGGAGGGAAAGGGGAGGAGGGGGGAGGGAAAGGGGAGGAGGGGGAGGGAAAGGGGAGGAGGGGGGAGGAAAAGGGGAGGAGGGGGAGGGAAAGGTGAGGAGGGGGGGGGAGAAAGGGAAGGGGGGGAGAAAGGGGAGCGGGAGGGGGAGAGAAAGGGAAGGGGGGGGAGAAAGGGAAGGGGGGGAGAAAGGGAAGGGGGGAGAAAGGGGAGCGGGGGGGGAGAAAGGGGAGCGGGGGGGAGAAAGGGAAGGGGGGGAGAAAGGGAAGGGGGGGGGGAGATAGGGGAGCGGGGGGGAGAAAGGGGAGCGGGGGGTGGGGAGAAAGGGGAGGGCAGTACTAAACGGTAAGGTTTGGAAGCCCATTTCTAGAATATGTCTCACTTTGGCAACATAGAGCCATTTGGCTCCAGTTCTGCGTGATAGGACATCTTGCCGCTACTAAGAGGCGAGTGACCATTTTTTTAAGCATGTCAGAGAGCAATTTCCCTAAAATCAATGTTAGCGGTTCTTGGGCGATTTTGATCCGTAAAATTTGTTCAATCTGTTTCTTAATTTTGCCCCCAAATAGCAGGATAACTGGACATGTCTATAGGGTGTGAAACAAGGTGCCTCCAGTAGGAACCACCCCTGTGTCTCTGATTGGACACAAGGCCTGATTGCACTACCTTCTCTGACTCACTGCACTGCAATGAGTGGGGAAAACCCATAATTACTCCTGGCAAACCTACCCTTACTAGGCATTACTGCCAGGAGGAGAGCAGACCTATAGCCCAAAACCAATCAGGGCTACATACACTTTCTTTTTTACTCTCGGTTTGCTGTCTCCAAAAAAAGGAAATTCACATAATATTTTAATCTTATCGGGAGAGAGTTTAAATAAAACAGAAAAGCCTTGGTAAGATGTTCATTTTAACAATAGTAACCTACCACTCAATGATATACAATCTTTGCTCTACTCTTCCAAATCTTTTTTTAAGTGTGGAGAATAGATCAGGGCTGTTTGCCTTATAAAGCTCGGAATAATTAGTTGTGAGGTGTACTCCTAGGTATTTTATACATTTTTCCTTCCAGTTAATATGAAAATGTAATTGTAGTAGTTTTAACACTCATAGTCCACCCCCAGGGCTAATCCCTCTGACATTGAGCTGTTTCTTTTTTAATTAGTTGATTAAATTTAGCAATCTCATCGAAGAGGGTGGGAAGGGATGTCAAGGGTTTTGTCAGTGAAAGCATAATGTAATCTGCATATAGTGTGATTTTATACTCATTGGATTGTGAAACTTGGCCTGAGATATTTAGTCGGGAATTGAGGGGAAGGACATTCCAGAGGTGTGGGGCAGTCAATGAGAAAGGTTTAAGGCGGGAGAGGGCTTTAGATACAAAGGGGGTAGAAAGAAGGCATCCTTAAGGAAGCCAGGAGAGGGATATCAGGAGGGGAGACGCGGAGACAGATTTAGGAAAGAGTAGAGTGATTCTGGCAGCAGCGTTTAGGATAGATTGTAGGGGAGACAGGTGAGAGGCAGGAAGGCCGGACAGCAGGAGGTTACAGTAATCGGGACGGGAGAGAATGAGGGCCTGAGTCAGAGTTTTAGCAGCCGAGTAACAGAGGAAAGGGCGTATCTTTGTGATATTGCGGAGGAAAAAGCGACAAGTTTTAGAAACTTTTTGAATGTGAGAGGAGAATGTGAGAGAGGAATCGAGTGTGACCCCTAGGCAGCATGCTTGGGCTACTGGGTGAATGATCGTAGTTCCAACAGTATTGTGGAAGGAGGTAGTAGGGCCAGGTTTGGGAGGAAGTATGAGGAGCTCTGTTTTAGCCATGTTAAGTTTGAGTCGGCGGAGGGCCATCCAGGATGATATTCCAGAGAGGCATTCAGAGACTTTGGTCTGTACAGCAGGTGTGAGGTGATATTTAAACCCAAAAGATGTTATTAGGTCACCTAGAGAGAGTGTGTACAGAGAAAAGAGAAGAGGTCCCAGGACAGAGCCCTGGGGTACCCCCACAGAAAGATCAATAGAGGAGGAGGAGGTGTTAGCAGAAAAAGACACTGAAAGTACTATGGGAGAGGTAGGATGAGATCCAGGATAGAGCTTTGTTCTGTGTTTAGTTTGCGTTGAGAGTTAAGATTGTATCGGGTTAAATAACCTATCAACTCTTTCTCTATTTCTTTCACTTCCAATCATGAGAGATCTCACAATTGTTTTAATCTGATGGCTAATATTTTGGTAGAGGATTTGGCTTTTCTGAACTCGTGTGCTAATAATCTGTCTGTTTAATGACCTTTTAGATAATATAGTTGGTGTCAACTTTAAAACTCTCTACTTTGCCGACTTGTACAGTGTAAAATACTCTTTCATGAGCTTTATTTGTTAGATTTGCTTTATGCACATTTCTCTCTTTGTTTTTCCTATAAGCTGACAAGGCTATAATTTTACCTGGAATATAAGCCTTATGGATTTCCCAGACTGCCGTGAGATGACTGGTGTTTCGTTTATTAAGAAAAATTCACTCCGATGGTCTTTCAAATCATCTACCACTGCGGGATCTCCCAGTATTGAATCGTTTCATTTCCAGAGGGTTCTGTATATTATAGGAGAAAGATGGTACATTCAATTGAAGTGTGATCGGACCAAGTTATTAGATGTCACATAATGTAACCTCTTTTGTAAAGTTTATTAGATTTGATGATATGGTATCAAGATAATTTCCCCAATCCTTGTTTGGATGGTCAGATTTATCGATCGATTTTGGGGCTAATACCTGTGTTAAAATCACAACCCAGAATCATTTTTCCTTCATCGAATTCTGACAATGGGAATAGGTTTTGGAAATATTTGGTTTGTCTTTCGCTAGGTTCATATATGTTAGCTACTGTAATCTCTACTGTGCTAATTTTACCTGTAGCCCCTTTTCCCCCACCCTAAGTGAGATCATATAGCTACCGGTGTATTCTGGTGCTGGTGCATACCTGTGAGGAAGAACAGAAGGCCTGAGATCTCCGCAATGGTACAGGGAGGCATCAGGACAGGCTCTCAGGGATAGTTCTTCAGTCAGCGCAGCGCCTCCAGCCCAGGAGGATTCTGGTGCAGCCGGGGTGAACCTCATAGGCAACTCTTCCTGTGGTCTCACACTCCAAACATCACACCAGAGAGGGTATAACTGGGGTTTATTGGGAACATCATAGATATTACAGGTTCCATTCCCGGAAGGCCGTAGCCCGGGCTTGAGGCCCTGGGCCCCCCTCCCAGCATACCTTACCCCCTAACAGGGCAAGGCCTCAGCCCATTCCTGTCCAGGAGAGACTTACTGCTGTGTCCTCACAGCAGGGAGGGCAGCACAGAACTCACTCCCAGAACCGACAGCCTACTGCACGTCCACGCATCCCCGCCTCTGTCTGCTGGGCGATGTGTGCTCCTGCCCAGCAGACACAATGACGTGATTTGGAGGCGGGACTATTCGGGATTGACTAAAAAAAAAAGAAACAACTGTGTGTGTTTCTGATTGGCTGGCGAAGTACATGTGACGCAGCTGCCGCTTGAAATTACAACTTCAGTTGTCTTTTTTGATTGACAACGCTGCACTTCGCCGCTGGGGGGTCGTTTTCAGTTTAAAAACTCCCACAGAACACAGCGGAAGTGGGGGGGTGGGGGGGAGGGGGAAGGTTGATGCCGGTGTAGGGGGTGGGGAGGGGGGGGGAATGAGGAGCCGGCTGGGGAAAGCTGCGTTCGTGCTTGGCCAAAAACTGTTTGTAGCGCTGCGCGTAGGAGTGGAGAGAGTCAGAGGCACTGACTGAGGGCGAGAGGAGGAGTCTGGTCTGCAGGTCTCTGGATGCCGGGCCGGTAGGTGTGGGGGCCTGGGGGGGAGGGTGAAGGGGGCGAATGATGATTGATGACGTGGAAGGGGGGGAAGGTGCATGCTGGTTGGGGGGGGGGGGTGGATGCCGGTAGGAGGGGGGGGGTGGATTCCAGTACAGGGGGGGGGGGGTGGTAAATTTCGGTACAGGGGGAGGGATGGTGGATTCCGGTACGAGGGGAAATGGTGGAGGCTAAGGAGGGCCGCGTGTGTGGTAGGCCCAAAACTGTAGCGCTGCGCGTAGGAGTGCAGACAGTCAGAGACACTGACTGAGGGCGGGCGCGGAGGAATCTGGTCTGCCATTCTCTGGATGCCGGGCCGGTAGGAGTGCGGGCCTGGGGGGAAGTGGAAGGTGGAGGATGGCGGTTGGGGGGGGAGGTAAGACGGGACGGACAGTCAGACAAAAAACAGACTAGAGAGTATACAGGAGTACACACACACACACACACACACACACACGAGGTTGAAACAGACTCGGACAGGCACAATCAAAGGACAGATAACAATTACAGCATGGATGTACTTAACGTTTATGTTCTATGTGAATAAGCAGCTGCACAGCCGGGAACATTCAAACTCGCTTCTCCCGCCTGTGCGGTTGCTTATATTAACTTGTAGTCCGTCCCACTCCCCGCCCATGAGGAGGGCCCTGATTGGATCCCCTCTCCTCATATTTTTTATTTTATTTATTTTTATTTATTTTTTGGACACGGGCTTTTTTTTTAAGACACTGTTTTTTTTTCTGACACACGGGGGCCCGGCGGCGGCCGCAGGCGGCCGGGCCCCCCGGACTCAACGGGCCTGGGTCGCCAGTGCCCTCTGTCCCCCGCTGTTGGCGGCCCTGCTTATACCACTTAGATTGTAAGCTCTTCGGGTTTGAGTTTCCCATTGCCTTATGTTGTCCTGTATTTGCTGCTCTTACCCTCGCTGTTTGCACTTTATTTTCCCTGTATGGTCATTTTGTTTAGCGCTGCGTACTCTGTTGGCGCTATCTAAAAGATGTCTCTGAGAGGGCCGACTGGTTCTGTACTTCCCTGTGCCAGGGTTAGCTGAACAAGCTGTGTAATGCAGCAGGCAAAATCTTTTGGGAATCCATATAGAATATATTAACAGGAAGCTAAAATTGGACCCACCCACTGAGTGCTCATTTGCATGTCACTACCCAGAATCCTTGCCTGCAGCTTCACCACTGTATGAGATGTTACCACGAGGTAAATGGAGCAGGTTTGGGGACCCGTTGAAGACAATTAGATACACCAATGGGGATTCTATTGTTGATGTATCTTCCAGAGAAAGAGAAGTTGGAACCTGACAATTCTTGTTCCTGCAGAGTACAGATAGGATCAATTCTCCAGCTCACACACCCTCATCGGCCCTTTATTTAAGATGCTATGAAGCCATTTTCCCCTCTTTCGGGAAGATTGTAGATCCATTTGAATAGCTTCATAGTACTTTAAATGGGGTTGGGTCATAACTCACCTGATGCAGCCAGTACTAACCGCTCTACAAGACAAATGAGTACTTCGGTATTAGGTGATACCTTTTTATTTAGACTAACAATAGATAATATTCACATCTTCTGTCTTAGATTGTTATCTTGGTTTTTTTTTTTTACATCTGTGTTAAGCTCATGGAATCTCTGTAAATCAGTATTGAGTGACCGGAGGAAGAGAGGGAGCGCTGCAAAGCTTCTCTTCCTTTTTTTATTTGGACTAACAATAGATAATATATCTATTGTTATAACTGAAAAACTTGTGTAGCCCTGGCTGGTTTTGGGCTACCAGTCTTCCCTCCTCCTGGCAGTAAGCCCTAGTAAAAGCAGGCTGCCAGGAGTAATCATGGGTTTTCCCCCACTTCTATGCAGCCTCAGTGAGTCACAGAGAAGGCGGTGCAACCAGGCCTGGTGTCCAATCAGGGGCACGGGAGTGGTTCTTGCTTTGTCCTGTACTTAAGGGGCTGCACTTCCTTAATTTAGTAGTTGCCTCTACCTTGAGAGAGGCAGGTCTACCCATACCAAGCTGTGCAGGGCTCTGTCAGTTTGTGCCCTCCCTTAGGGGAGCGGAGGGAGATCATTCCCCTTACTCCACCAGGAGTAAGGGAGACCTGGGACTGCTCCTGGTGCCTTTGGCTGGGAGTGAAGGTCCAGGGACATCCTGAGGGTAAATGCCCCTGAGCTGAAGTATCCAGTTGTTGCTGTGTAAAGTTGTGCAGTGTACCAATTGTAAGGTGCAATAAAGTGTTCCAGTTGTTTAATATACCTTCCTGTCTGAGACTGAAATCTATCAGAGGGAAGGCTGAGACGTTCTCCTGCAGGGATTTCTCCCCTTATCCCTGGGGTCTGCAAGAGATGGAGGCGCTGTCACCGTGAGTACGAATCAGTTATACCCCAGAAGCCTGTTCTGACATCCCCTACCACCATGCGAGAGACTCAGATCTACTGTGAGCCAGCATGGGGGGGGGGAACATGGGCTACACTTGGATCAGGTCCAAAATTCAGCGCTCAGAACGCACTTAATATATTCATATGATTAGCCTACGCAGTTTTGACTAAAAAGTTTAAAGGCAAGAAAAACATTATTCCGGGTTCCTGTTGTTTTAGAAAGTACTAGCTGAGAGACCCGGCGTTGCCCGGGATGTAAATGCGTAATAGGTAGTATTATTTATAAATCGTGGAACAATAGGTGAGTATTTGTTGTAAAGGTTGTATAATAATGTTGAAAAGAAAGATGGAATAAAATGTAATAGGATGTTGTTTAAAAATGGTTTATTGTAAACACACCACAGTACAATGTATATTTTGGTGACATAACAGATGTAAAAATGTGAGGCGTGTGTCCTGCTAGGGTGTGAGGCGGCAGGTGGCGCGTGGGTTGTGAGTGCTGTCTGTGAGTGGGGGTCCTGCTAGGGTGTGAGGTGGCGGGTGGCGCGTGGGTTGTGAGTGCTGTCTGTGAGTGGGGGTCCTGCTAGGGTGTGAGGCGGCAGGTGGCGCGTGGGTTGCGAGTGCTGTCTGTGAGTGGGGGTCCTGCTAGGGTGTGAGGCGGCAGGTGGTGCGTGGGTTGTGAGTGCTGTCTGTGAGTGGGGGTCCTGCTAGGGTGTGAGGCGGCGGGTGGCACATGGGTTGTGAGTGCTGTCTGTGAGTGGGGTCCTGCTAGGGTGTGAGGCGGCAGGTGTCGCGTGGGTTGTGAGTGCTCTCTGTGAGTGGGGGTCCTGCTAGGGTGTGAGGCGGCGGGTCAGTGATGTCGGTGCGTAGGGGCGGGAGGCAGCAGGTGTGTGTGGCGGCAGGTATGTGTCGAGTGTGGCGGGAGTCTGTTGAGTGCATGCAGCGGCTGTGAGGCGGTGGGTGAAAGGCAGAGGCGGGCGGAGTAAGGGCGGGTGAAAGGCAGAGGCGGGTGGGCGCGAAAGCAGAGGCGGGGAGGCAGGAAGGCGGGCAGGAAGGCGAAGATTGGTGGGAAGGGGGTGGGATGGGGTGGAAGGGGGGGAAGGGGGTAGGGTGTGGGAGGGGGGAAGGGTGTGGGAGGGGGGAAGGGTGTGGGAGGGGGGAAGGGGGTGGGAGGGGAGGAGGGGGAGGGAAAGGGGAGGGAAAGGGGAGGAGGGGGAGGGGAGGGGGAGGGGGAGGGAAAGGGGAGGAGGGGAGAAGGGAGGAGGGGGGAGGGGAGAAGGGAGGAGGGGAGAAGGGAGGAGGGGGGAAGGGAGGAGGGAGAAGGGGAGAAAGAGGAGAAGGGAGGAGGGGAGAAAAGGGAGCGGGGGGGAGAAAGGGGAGCGGGGGGGGGGAGAAAGGGGAGCGGGGGGGGGGAGAAAGGGGAGCGGGGGGGGAGAAAGGGGAGCGGGGGGGAGAAAGGGGAGCGGGGGAGAGAAAGGGGAGCGGGGGGGAGAAAGGGGAGCGGGGGGGGAGAAAGGGGAGCGGGGGGTGGAGAAAGGGGAGCGGGGGGGAGAAAGGGGAGAGGGGGGGAGAAAGGGGAAAAGGGGAGCGGGGGGGAGAAAGGGGAGCGGGGGGGGAGAAAGGGGAGCGGGGGGGGAGAAAGGCGGGGGGGAGAAAGGGGAGCGGGGGGGGGGGGAGAAAGGGGAGCGGGGGGGAGAAAGGGGAGCGGGGGGGGAGAAAGGGGAGCGGGGGGGGAGAAAGGGGAGCGGGGGGGGAAGAAAGGGGGGGGAGAAAGGGGAGCGGGGGGGGAAGAAAGGGGAGCGGGGGGAAGAAAGGGGAGTGGGGGGGAGAAAGGGGAGCGGGGGGGGGGGGGGAGAAAGGGGAGCAAGGGGGGGAGAAAGGGGAGCGGGGGGGGGAGAAAGGGGAGCGGGGGGGAGAAAGGGGAGCGGGGGGGAGAAAGGGGAGCGGGGGGGAAGAAAGGGGAGCGGATGGGAGAAAGGGGAGCGGGGGGGAAGAAAGGGGAGCGGGGGGGAGAAAGGGGGGGGAGAAAGGGGAGCAGGGGGGGAGAAAGGGGAGCGGGGGGGAGCGGGGGGGAGAAAGGGGAGCAGGGGGGGGGAGAAAGGGGAGCAGGGGGGGGAGAAAGGGGAGCGGGGGGGGGAGAAAGGGGAGCGGGGGGGGGGAGAAAGGGGAGCGGGGGGGGGAGAAAGGGGAGCGGGAGAAAGGGGAGCGGGGGGGGGAGAAAGGGGAGCGGGGGGGAGAGAAAGGGGAGCGGGGGGGGAGAAAGGGGAGCAGGGGGGGAGAGCCGGCGTTGCCCGTGAGTTACATTTAGCGCTAGGAAAAGGGGGGGGGAGAGGGGGGGGAAAGGGGGGGAGAGGGGGGAAAAGGGGGGGGAGAGGGGGACAGGGGAAAAGGAGGGGAGGGGGACGGGGGAAAAGGAGGGGAGGGGGACGGGGGAAAAGGAGGGTGGGGGGACAGTGGACAGGAGGGGGGAGGACAGTGGACAGGAGGGGGGGGACAGTGGCCGGGGGGAGGGGGGGACAGTGGCCGGGGGGAGGGGGGGGACAGTGGGCAGGTGGGGGAGGGGACAGTGGAAAGGACATTGGACAGGAGGGGATGGGAGGGGGGAGAGTGGACAGGAGGGGGGGGAGAGTGGACAGGAGGGGGGGAGAGTGGACAGGGGGGGGGACAGGTGAAAGGACAGTGGACAGGAGGGGATGGGAGGGGGGGGAGAGTGGACAGGAGGGGGGGGAGAGTGGACAGGAGGGGGGGGGAGAGTGGACAGGAGGGGGGGGGAGAGTGGACAGGAGGGGGGGGGGAGAGTGGACAGGGGGGGAGAGTGGACAGGAGGGGGGGTGACAGTGGACAGGAGGGGGGGAGAGTGGACAGGAGGGGGGGGGCAGTGGACAGGAGGGGGGGGCAGTGGACAGGATGGGTTGGTTTGCTTTAAATTGACGGGTCCCTCCTCTCCACTCCCCCTGTATCTTTCTCCGCTCCTGACCCCCCCACCCCCCCATGTGTAGCTCCGGTCCCCACTCTACAGTGTCTGAGACAGAGTGTAACACACACACGCACACAGACACACACACAGTGTCCCACACACACACTGTCACGCTGTGACACACACACACACACACTCACTCACACACTCACACACACTCACCTCTCCTTCTGACCGCCGCCATGTTAGTTAGTCCGCGAGGGAGGAAGGGGTGAGGTGAGCGGGAGGTGAGGGGAGGTGAGGGGAGGGAGCGGGAGGTGAGTGGAGGAAGCAGCAGGCTGCCCTGCCCACTGCCTGTCCCCGCGCTGGGGAGGTGAGTGGAGCGGGAGGTGAGTAGAGGGAGCGGGAGGTGAGTGGAGGCAGCGGCAGGCTGCCCTGCCCACTGCCTGTCCCCGCGCCGGGGAGCAAGTTGAGCGGGAGGGAGGTGAGTGGAGAGGGAGGTGATTGGAGCGAGAGGTGGAGGGAGTTGAGCGGGAGGGAGGTGAGTGGAGAGGGAGGTGAGTGGAGCGGGAGGTGAGTGGAGAGTGAGGTGAGTGTGATGGGGGGGGAGAGGACAGAGAGAGAGAGAGGTGTGTGTGTGTCTGTGTGTCCTTTGGCCCGTCACTCCACCTCAGGCCAATGAGAGGTGTGCGGGGGCGGGCGGCCCAAGGGACCAATGAGATTGCCGCTAGGGACGCAGACATACAGTGCTTTCAGAAATATATAGTAGATAGTTAAATCTTCAATATGGCTCCTAATGGGGAGAGCATTCCCCTCCCCCATTGGAGGACTTCCGGTATATCTACTGTTAGTCCAAATAAAAAAGGTATCAGCTAATACTGAAGTACTCATTTATTCTGCACTATCGCAACTGGACCAACACGGCTATTTCTACTGTATACAAGACTCGAAAGAAGAAATCACGTGGTCCCTCTAGTGGTGCCGAGGAGAATAGCAATCTTTTTGATTGGGAAAATATATGATAATACAGTTCTATATATCCTCATATCCAGTGATGGACAACTTTTACCTATTTAGCAGCAACACTACATGTTTTGGGTCATGTAAAACCAGCTGTCTCTATTAAACAGGAATGTTTTGCGTGTGTGGTAAGCTGCATTGGTTAGGGGACTTTAATAGGATTTGCTTGGACGTACCCCCATCCAGCACGAGCACAGAAACCACAGTGGTAGCTATTTTTCTGTGCAGAGGGCCTGCGAAACGGTTGCTTTTCACTGCATGAGTACAATAAGTATTTTGTGACTGTCTGGGTGGTAAAATCAATTCTTTAGTAAGGCAAGTTACAATTCACTGCACGAAGAAAATAAATTCCCCCCATAGGCACCCGCTGTTTCCACCTCCCATAAAACCCGGGCAGAGCCGCTGCTCTGACATCCTGCTTCACACGTTTAATAATCCCAGTAATGTCCCGAGCCAGGGGAAGGAGCTGGGCAATAAACCTCACAACCTGTGTAAATAATTGTGGGTGTGTGGAGACACTGACGGGTCGGGTTTATGGGCTGGAAGGGCAGCTCTGAGCATAGGCAGCTCTAGGTTTGTGCCATGTGTGAGTTTAACATGTACTGCTATACCTGCTCCTCCCAGTCTGTGCACTACCCCAATCACCTCTATGTACTTACAATGGCAGCTCAGCAAAGGTACAATAGCTAGGGGTTCATGTTTTCCTCAGGCTCCCAAACCTGTGCTTCAGTTACCCATTGCCATCCAGTAGTTCAAATGCAGACAAGGATTCTGGGTAGAGAAATGCAAATGAGCACCCAATGGGTGTGTCACTTTTAGCTCCCAATGTACTTTATTACCAGGATTGCCCAGAGCTTTTGACTACCGTATAAGTGCCATGATACGAGTGGGTGCAGTGCCACTACTGTTTCATTTACAAACCAACACTTTAATCTCTTTGATCAGTAAATACGGCTTTACAATAGCCAATTCCTTACTAGAAACATAGAAAGTGAGTTAGGATCAAGGCCCGTTTGCTCACCCAATCTGCCAATGCTTCCTACAGGGAACAAAATCCAAGACACTACAAGATATAAGATTTTTAGACAGTCTTTACTACCCCTGTAGTGCCCCTTGTGTCTATGACAAACACATTTTAATAATTTGAGTATATTTGTGGATCTACTATTTGCTGTTTCTGCACCAATCAATGGTTTTGAACATGTGCTTTTGAAATTTGCTTGTCAGGGGTCCCACACAGTTTATTTTTCCCATTTGCTAGGGTGACCAGATGTCCCGGTTTAGCCAGGACAGTCCTGGTATTTACGGCTATGTCCCGACTTTTTGGGGTGCTATCCCGTTTTTTCAATCCTGTTGGCCACGCATGTGCGATCGTTACTTGATAACCGCACATACACGATCACTGGTCGCTCATGCGCGGCCAGCAAACGCCAGTCAGCGAGTGCCAACTGCGCATGCGGGACATGTCCCAGTTTTTGCCGGGACAAACATGGTCACACTAGCATTTGTTTATTAAATAGTTCAAATGGTTTATCAAACATTATGTGGCAACTATAAGTACATGGGATAGCAGAGCGGGGGTTCCACTACATCAGAATCCATTTATAGGGGTTCTTCTGGTCTCTATAGGTATAAAACTCCTGGTGTAAACAAAACAGAAGCCTTTTTTTTTTTTTTTTTTAAACAAGAGCCAACAACTACAGGATTACTCTCTCCTGAACTCTCTCCCTCGTGCAGTCTGCAACGCTCCCACTCCGGAAATCTGTAAAACAGGCTCGAGACTTACCTGTTTGCCGTGGCATTTCGTTAATGAACCGCAATCTGCCCAGGGATGTAATACCAATAGTATCTTTCCATTCTCTATTCTGCCAATCCGATTTTTTATTGTTTGATTTGACCGTGTGGTTGGTTTCTTTTCTAACGTTACATTTTTTTTTAATACACGTTTTGTAACTGTGAAGCGCTTTGAATGCCATTAAGTGGAAAGTGCTACAGTATATAAACCAAGTTATTACCAATATTGAAATCAGACACAGTATCACTACTCTGCACCTCTCCCTTCATACACAGCAATAAACTGTGGACTAGGGTTGCCAGGTGACTTCTCCAAAAATACTGGACACCATGATGAAAAGTGCGACACGCTCAAGACACACACACACACACACACACACACACACCTCTCTCCGCTCCATGCTATTTCCTCCTCTCCTTGCATCACCCAGTAGCAGCCAATCAGGATGGAGGAAGCTGCCCAGCCCCCTAGCAGCAGCCCCGCTGGGGAAATCCCGCGGTATCAAAAACCGGTCAGATCACTATGACCAGAGAGGTAATACCGGACACATACACGTCCAGTATTACCTCTCATTTTTTACTGGACATAGTGTCCAAATACAGGACAGTCCTGTTCAATATTGGACACCTGGCAACCCTACGTGTTGTAGACATTCATTCACCCGGGATCTATTTTAGGGAGAAATATGTCCAGTGTGATCCAAAAGTTGGCTTCAATATGTTTTCCAAAATTAAAACTTACTGGAGAATTGCAGAGGTATGTCATGTGATCAGAATAAAAAAGACAAATATAATGGATCACTGGCTTTCAAAAGAGTTAACAAAACACAAAACCCCAGTAAGCTCTTTTTGGGAACCCCTGAGCCCCCACAAAATATATATGTATCTATTTTCAAAAGAGTTAACCTAGTTCAAATCCCAGAGCCAGCACGTTGCAGCCCATGTACTGTAAATTACATTCCAAGCTCTCTAAGTTAGGGACTTAGAAGAAAAAAAAAATCTATTTACAGTGTTAAAAAAAATCTATTATTTAGAGTGAAAACAAAAACCACTAAAAGAAGAACTCCAGGGCTCTTAAACCAACCGCTGCAAGAATGCCTCCCCAAATTCAGTTGGGTTTGAGGTGCTGAAATGTCTTGTTGCAGAAATGAAACGCATAAGTGGAAAATATTCTAATATTTTCCATGTGAGGTATTCCGCTCCCTAGGGGCGCCCTGGTCATTTCTTTACACTACAGACTGGTTCCTTATACCAGGTACAGAAGGGCCTGGGCTCCATCTGCTGACCTCCGGGAAGCATGGCAGGCTTCATTAAGACTTCACTTAAAGGTGCTACCCAGCGTAGAGACAGATGATCTGTAAAGGCTTTGAGCGTGACATTACCAAAAACAGCAACTAACGTTCATTTTCCTAGGGGTTAATGTGGATCCTTAAAGCGAATTATTTGTAAACATAACAGCAGAGTGCGTCTCACTAGCATAGGCTTACCGTCATGTTATTGTACCATACCATTGAGAGACAGAGAGGGACTCATTTTGTCGCATACCCATTGACTTATATACCTTCCAAAACACTCACCTATACAACATGAGGAGAGATACCTGTGAAATAGGCAAATTGAAATACATTGAATATGCTTTCCTCGTTCCAATGGGCTTATTTCCCATGTATGTTCACAGGTATCTCTCCTTATGTTGCATAGATTAGTGTTTTCAGAGGTATATAAGAAAATGGTTATGCTAATCTCTTATTAGACTCTTCTGCATCTGTTAGGGTAACGCCTCTTTTGAACATAATTAGGACTAATGGCCGTTAATGCACTACTCTTTACAAGAGAAAACAAGACTTAACATTAACGGTGTTGACCTTTGCAAATCTGTGGTATTTGCAGGTCATCTTAAATTCCTACGCATGGAAACACCAAACATCGTTTCTTGAAATAATTTAATACCGGAGAGAAAAACGTTTCTTTGAATTTTTGAAAAAATAGATTTGACATTTGCTTTGTTCAGATTTAAATAGAAACCCCGTATACAGGAACACTGCCCACTGTATATGTCTACACACATCGTGCAACCGGGTGCTGATCAAGGAAACTGATCAAGGTCTTTAGGGAATGATTGGGAGAAAGAGAAAAACAATAATGGAGAAACAGACGTTTTAAATAAATGTATCCATTCATTCGTGCGTGGGTGGGGTTATTTATTGCCATGTGGGACAGCACCAATGTTTCCTATGCGCATCTTGATTTTGCTGGTACCTGCCGAACGAACACTAAAAGCAATGGTACACATCGTGGGATGGGATGATCGTAGAGAACTTGTAGCCTCCTTCACGGATGCGAGGAAACTTTTCTGCATGCCCAGCAGGGGTTGGGTTGTTACTGGCTGATAAAGCAGTGGGGCTACACTGAGATAACACACCAGTGGGGCTACACTGAGATAACACACCAGTGGGGCTACCCTGAGATACAAACTATTGGTAGCCCAACTCTCGATGGTGTATTAAACGTGTAGAGGTATTGATGGAGACTTTAGCCCCAGATGGGATTTTTTCATTGGATACTCTAGACTATTTCTTCGGTTTATAACTAATGATCCCTGCAAAGAAAGACTAACTAGGAACGAGAGAAAGGCATGGAGACATTGTTGGAAAGGAGGAGTAGGAATATGTTGTAGGGGGCAAGTAAGATTTGGGCTCAAACTACAGTCGCAGTGCTCTGGGGCATAGGTGGGTGAGCTGGGGGGAGGATGCTCCCTCCTTTCTTGCTTAAGAGGGAAATTTCTTCCTTCAGGTGGTCAATCTCATCTGCCTGGATTTCAACCAACTCGATCAACTTCTGCATCTCCTTCATTTCGGATTTCCGTGGCCCCTGGAATTCTTCACCCTGATTTGCAGAGACAGGGAGCAGAGAGAGAGAGAGAGTAAAAGATGTGAAGAGATTAATTCATCAATTGCTCTGGGGTAGTACTTTTTTTTTAGCACAGTTGCGCAGTTTTACCAAATGGAGATGAACCTGTTTCTGCTCTGCACTGCTTGATGCAGCCGGATGGTCAGGAGACTATACTAAAGTAGCCCCATCAAAGAGCTTTGAAGACAAACGTACCACGCTGGTTTGCCGAGCATCGAGTTTTGCTTCGAGAGCCATCTTTGCAGTAAGGAGCTCGTTCATACTCTCCAGCTTCCTTGTCTGCTCCCTGGTCACTTCCATCAGGTGCATCTTCAGCTCCACGACCTTGGCCTTTTGGGATTAGAAGGTCAGCAGCAGTGTAAAGGAAACCGTGAAGTGTGATACACTTAATACTATTGTGTAACTATTCTTAGTATTAGAATATATATACTACCTCCTGGGCGATTGTTTGTCACTGAAACATGGTGGGATGAAACTCATGACTGGACAGTTAATTTAGAGGGTTATTCCCTTTTTCGGAAGGATCAAACAAATAGAAGGGGAGGTGGAGTATGTTTATATGTTAAACCAAATCCAAAACCTATTATAAGGGATGATGTTTATGAAGGGAATGATGAAAATGTAGAGACTTTGTGGATAAAAGTATAAAGAAAATGTTTGTGGGAATATGCTATAAACCACCAAATATCTGTGAGATTGAGGAAGCTAAAATACTTTTGCCAATGGAGAAGGCATCAAAACTGGGTCATGTTTGCATAATGGGGGATTTTAATTATCCAGACATAGACTGGGGCAATGAGATTAGCGTTACAACAAAAGGAAACAGGTTTTTGGGGGTGCTTAAAGACAATTATATGACCCAAATTATTGAGGAACCAACAAGGAGAGGGGCAGTTCTGGATTTGGTCATATCAAACAATGTAGAAGTAATAACAAATATTCAAGTCCTGGAACATTTGGGTAACAGTGATCATAACATGGTCTCGTTTGAAATAAATTATCAAAAAACAGATTACTTGGGTTCAACAAAGACCTTAAACTTTAGAAAGGCAGATTTTAATAAACTGAGGTCTAATCTAGTAGTAATGCAATGGGATGATGTTTTTGCAGGGAAAAATGGGGACAATACAAGGAGCTTTCAAAAGAACTATTCATCCCACGGGCAGTACTAAGGACTCGGGGCCATCCCCTAAGGTTGGAGGAAAGGAAATTTCACCAGCAACAAAGGAAAGGGTTCTTTACAGTAAGGGCAGTCAAAATGTGGACTTCATTATCCATGGAGACTGTGATGGCAGATACAATAGATTTGTTCAAAAAAAGGTTGGACATCTTTTTAGATGGGAAAGGTATACAGGGATATACCAAATAAGTAAACATGGGAAGGATGTTGATCCAGGGATTAATCCGATTGCCAATTCTTGGAGTCAGGAAGGAATTAATTTTTCCCCTTAATGGGGTTTTTTGTTTGCCTTCCTCTGGATCAATAAGTAAGTACGGATATAGGATAAAGTATCTGTTGTCTAAATTTAGCATAGGTTGAACTTGATGGACCTACGTCTTTTTTCAACCTCATCTACTATGTAACTATGTAACTATGTAATAATCACTCTCCCTTTAAGTTGTGGGTTCATCCCTGGGCAGGGTGACCATATTTGTTCTGGCAAAAACCAGGACAAATGTCGCACATGCGCAGTCGCAAGCGCGGACTGTGCATGTGCGAATGCTGAGCACCGACTAAGCATGCGCAATGAGTGCTTGCCGGTCGCTTATGAACATACGCGATCCGCACTTGACGACAGCTAGTGCGCATGCGCGATTGCAGCTTGCCAGTCACGCATGCGCGGCTGGCAAGTGCCGATTGCGCATGAACACAAGCGGACGGAAAGTGCCGATAGAAAACGAGGACAGTGGCTCAAAAATTCGGGACAGAGGCCTAACAAACGAGACTGTCCCTGCTAAACCGGGACACCAGGTCACCCTATCCCTGAGGCGACCTTCTTTTTTTGTATCTCTCTAATGGTGCATTTTTATAGAGGACTTTGTCATATTGGTGACTAAATATAGAATATTTTTACATCTCTTATTATGTGCTTTGTTGTACTCATGGATTGGAGGTAGCAGTTGTGCACCGTTCATCACTGTCATTGTGTCTGCCTCATTGGCTACGTGACGACTAATATAACTGCGTCAGGCTCCCTCTATTCTCTCTTCTCGAGTGCCTCATATTTGTTCTTCATGAACAATGTCAGGGCAACAAGACTCAAGGAGATAAAAGGCAGATGTCACAACTCATGCATTCAAGCACAGACAGAAAACAGGCTGTAGCCGGAGCATGGAACAATGCAAGTGAGCAGGACAGAAAAATAACTTTATAAAGAGATGCAGAAGCCTGTGAACTCATTCAGCAGTAAAGCGACAAAGTACAAACATGACAACATTAAGGGAGCCTGGAATCGGACGGTACGTCTACGGGGGTTGGAGGAGCACAATGCGGACAGCAGCAGTTCGAGATCCTCCTCTGAAAATAAACATGCTTCATTTTGTGGTTACACAGATTATCTTTATGAAATTGTGTTTTACACAAATCAGTGTGACCAAAGTACAGAATTAAAGAATCTGTCATTTAGCTCCACAAAGTCCTGTTAACTGTCTGGAAGGGGTCTGGCTTTCCTACGAGTTAGTGAGTATTGGAGAAGCGGTGCCCTCAGGCTGCTATCCTCATCCTGCACATCACAGGCGCTGTTGCCGGTTCTGCTCAGAGTGCCCCGGTTTAATCCTTACCTGCCACTCTTTGATCTCCCTGTCCATCCTGTGCTCCTTTTCTGAAGATTTCATCTTCAGCTCCTCCAGGTTGGTGTTCACAGAGTGTGTCTGCAGAGCCTCCAGGTCCACCAGACGGCCGAACTTCATCATCATCTGCTGGCGGCACTTCTCCTCCAGCCCTAGGACCAGATGTTCTTATAGTTATTTGCAGACACACAAAACCTCATGTGGATTATATTATACCTCATTCGTTTGTATTCTGTCAGTTACTAGCAATAATAGAACCTACAGCGTGTCTCATGCAAAGCTAAGTACTACTGGCTGACTATCACGTAAGAGAAACCCCATGTTACCCCATCCTGTTGGGGGGGCTTGAGGACTGGAGTTGAGCACCCCTTGTATAAATGTAGGTCAGCCTAGTCAGAAGATCACAGGATTTTTAGAAACTTCTTCCCAAATCCATGTTCCTTCCTAATAGGCCGGACGAGTTTTAATGTCAATTATTTCTGTGGGACATTTTCATTTAGTATTTTTGCACTCTTTGATATACAGGAACATATAGATTGTAAACTCTCCGGGGCAGGGATTTCTTTTATTATTGTGTCTCCTTGTCGCCTTGTTGTACTATAATGCTCCGTATTTTATTGTCTATTTTGTAAGAGCTGTGTACATTGTTAGAACTATATACAAATAAAAATTATACATGCATACTGTATCTATATGTAATCCCCTATGTGATAAGATCCACACACACTCACTGCCCCGTGTGATGAGATCCACACACACTCACTGCCCCCTGTGTGATGAGATCCACACACACTCACTGCCCCCTGTGTGATGAGATCCACACACACTCACTGCCCCATGTGTGATGAGATCCACACACACTCACTGCCCCCTGTGTGATAAGATCCACACACACTCACTGCCCCGTGTGATGAGATCCACACACACTCACTGCCCCCTGTGTGATGAGATCCACACACACTCACTGCCCCCTGTGTGATGAGATCCACACACACTCACTGCCCCTGTGTGATGAGATCCACGCACACTCACTGCCCCGTGTGATGAGATCCACACACACTCACTGCCCCCTGTGTGATAAGATCCACACACACTCACTGCCCCCTGTGTGATGAGATCCACACACACTCACTGCCCCTGTGTGATGAGATCCACACACACTCACTGCCCCCTGTGTGATGAGATCCACACACACTCACTGCCCGTGTGATGAGATTCCCACACACTCATTGCCCCTGTGTGATGAGATCCACACACACTCACTGCCCCTGTGTGATGAGATCCACACACACTCACTGCCCCTGTGTGATGAGATCCACACACACTCACTGCCCCTGTGTGATGAGATCCACACACACTCACTGCCCCTGTGTGATGAGATCCACACACACTCACTGCCCCCTGTGTGATAAGATCCACACACTCACTGCCCCTGTGTGATGAGATCCACACACACTCACTGCCCCTGTGTGATGAGATCCACACACACTCACTGCCCCCTGTGTGATGAGATCCACACACACTCACTGCCCCTGTGTGATGAGATCCACACACACTCACTGCCCCTGTGTGATGGGATCCACACACACTCACTGACCCCTGGCAGGTTCCTCTCCAGTGTGCTCTGGACATGTGACTGAGATGGACATGAGAGCAGCCAATAATGGCTGTGGAAGGCGGGATCAGGAGGGGGAGGAGCCTTTACAGAGGGCTATGTTGAGTTAGATCTGGATGACCTGAGCGCTATCAGGTTCAGTCGAGTTTTGCAGAGAGTGCACGTGGCAGCAGGAGCAGAGCGCTACAGTGCCAGAAGTGTTCGAGAGTTCAAGCGCCGTTGGAGGAAACCCTCAGCGGTTCCGAAGCGCGGCGGTTCCGAAGCGCGGCGGTTCCGAAGCGCGGCGGTTCCGAAGCGCGGCGGTTCCGAAGCACCGGCCTGCAACAGCTCGTACACAACGAGCTCCCGCGGTGGGACGGCCCCATCACAAGCCAATATACCCAGGATTGGGTGGCTAATGCACCCCTGACACGGATTCACACCAGTGGCAGCGTTGTTGGGGGTTGTGTTGTATTTGTGTAGTGTGTGTAGTGATCCTCGGCAGAGTATCGTGAGGTACCAGAGTTAGTAAGGTATATGTAAACTAGTTGTATTACCCATACTGTCTGTGTTCTTCCTGCCGTCTGACCGTAGGCCACGTGTGGCCCATTAAGTTAGCAATAGTCATAAGTTTGAGAGCTAAAAGTAGAGGGGATATATATATATATATATATATATATATATATATATATATATATTATTTGTCTTAACATATAGAAGAGTTATATGAAGTGTGTAGCTGTCCCTCGGGACATAGAAGGGCTTCTTAATGTCCAGTTCTGTTAATATTTGGTATTAACTTCCTTTCATCTGTCAGAATCATTTGTGTCCTGCTATTTTTGCTTCAAATATTTAGGATATGCACGGCTTTCACACTTTCCCCCTTGTACAGTTCTAGCAATGTATTTCATTATAATGTATACAATGTCTATTTATCAGACTTTCTTCATCAGGAATGTACCCACTGCCGGCTGTCAAAAAATCCCTCTGTCGTTCATAAGCATCCGTGTCACGTTTAAGGAATCGTTATTGTAGAAAGGGCTCGTGATTCAGGAATCCATTTTGTCTTATTAGCTTCTATTTTATCTACAGTGTGTTGTATAAAACCTTGGTAATTACAAATGACGCTACAAGGCAGAAGCTCATGAGTTTGGTATGTCAGAGGAGTCAGACAGTTAAATGAATATGACAAAGGCATATTTAGAAAGGAGTGTAGCTTCATTTAAAATTCCAATGTGACATTTCTCAAGAGTCTTCATTCTGCATCCCGTGTGGTTGTGTTGGGGAGTATAGAATGGTCTGTCAGCATTGTTTTGTTGGTGTATATTGGTAGGATAATAAAGATCGGCTTTAGAGATTAGGAACATCGTTAATCCTATAGATACAAAGAACAATGAAATCAGTCTGGAATAAGAGAGGTTTGTCAGAACAGAGATTGATAGTATGAGTGTAGACATCTCACAAATACTCCTGGGAGACAAAAATGTAGGCGGACATTGTTCTACCATAAATGTCTAAAAGATAACAGGTAAAGACGAAAATGTTTTTCTTACGCCCTATTAATATTAATTGCTATGTATAATCTGGTTGATCGTGAGAAAGAGGCCATGTATAGCTACAACGGCGATGAGAAACAGTATAAAGGTTTTGCTTAGACAAAGAGAGAACAGAACCATGAAATGATCGTCCCCATGCAGAACCTGTATGTCCGTAATATGCTTTCCGTCTCTGAAGAATAAACCATTATTGGAACAAAAATACCCGCCTCAATCTCGAAGGATCTACAGTAAAGGATTATTTTCCGCTATCAAAACCAGAACTTCTCTTACATTTGATGTAGGTCTTATGCAGATGTGTACGTCAAGATAAGGAAGAGCCGGTTACCTGGCTCGCATATAACTCCCCACCAGGCAGAGTTGAAGCTACACGGTCTTTATACATTTTTTGAATTGCTGATAATACTGATGGATACTTGTTCTCAATGCTCAGTGATGGGAGTTCTTGCAAGTTCATTGTCTATACATACAAACGATCGCCCCTGTTTGCCTAATGAGTTCTACTGCCAACCCCATCTTTGTACTGTACTTGTTATTTCCATTGTAACCGCATATATACATATATACATATATATATTCTGTATATACAACCTGATCTTCTCTATTCTCTCTCCCTTTCTTAATTCTGTTCTCTCCCCCAAACTATAAATGATTATTATATATAATAATACAATTAAAAGATACCAGCGTCCCCCTCTATTGAGGGTAGCTAAATGTAATTTCAGTGGGAGCTGCCAGCTAATGACTTCGATTAGCATATCTCTCGGGTATTTTATGTGTGCTCCATTTTAAGCAAAGGTGTCTCTGGCAGGTTCTTTGAAGAGATACACATAGGACTAGGGACCCTACTAAAATATATCTGTGTCTCTCTCTCCTCCCCCCATCTCCAGATTTCAAGGTCGGGACAGGACTAACTTCAGGTATGACCTATGTGTCAGGAATCGGCGTTCTCCACGCTCCTCACACAGAGCACTCCCTCCCCGCAGGGAGCCCCTGGACACACAAAACAATCCTGCCTTACCGGCCTCCACGGCTCCCCGCCCCTGCCGCCGTCGCGGGATCACTCCCCTTTGCGATTTCTCTGTACAGCGCCGCGCGCCCACGCCCTCCTGCACGCACACCTGCACCATCCACTGGCTCGGTTCACGCGCGTACACGAGTTACGGAGCACGCTCAGTCTGCACACTCTTCTTCCCATCCCCCGGACCTCAGACTCCGCCCCTGCACACTGCACGAGCATACTCAGGTTACCAACAAGACTCACCTGGCCTGTTATGCCTGCACCAATCTGCAGTGTCTCCCTGTAGCTCTTCCTGTCCCGCCTCCGTTCCTAATTGGACCTTCCTGCTTTATCTAGCTCCTCTCTGCTCTCAGTCTTTGCTCGACATAGTCTCTGTACGGAAGTACTTCTGGATTCTCTCAGTGTTTTCACAGGTACTGACATGGCTTGTACGACTACCCACTCTGGCTCTCGATTTCGGAACTCCTTGGACAACGCTCACTCTGGTAACCCCTTGAACATGGCTTGGACTACGACCTATCTCCACTCTCCACTCCCTGACCTCGGCAAGGCATTCATCACTATCTCTACAACCGGTACCGGCAAGTATTGTCTACCTTACTACACCTGGCCTGGCAACGCTTCATACCACACTCCGGACACGCTCCCTTTGCTGCGGGTGTGTGTATTACCACTTCCCCCTTCAGCTCAGGGGACGGGTCTGGTCTGCGGGCAGCACCGGCGTAACATTATGTCGAGCCCACAAGACTCAGACCAGACCGAACAACAGCAGGTTCTCTCTAATCTGCTTCAGCAAAACCAGGCCATGGCGGATCAAATTGTGGCACTTACACGCCAGGTCGCAGTACTCTCAGACAGGGTACAGACCGCGACCCCGCCAGATGTAAGCCCCCACTCCGCAAGCGCAGTTAGCAGCTCAGATGTAAGGATTCCTCCCCCCAAGCCTTATACAGGTGAACCGCAAGATTGTAGGGGTTTCCTAAACCAGTGTGAGGTGCAGTTTGAAATGGCCCCCCATCTCTACAATACTGATCGCAAGAAGGTAGCCTACATTTATAACCTCCTCACTGGCAGCGCCCTGGCGTGGCCTTCCCCGGTTTGGGAGCGACGTTCTGACCTTAACCAAGATTACCCGGCATTTAAAGCCGAGTTTCAACGGGTATTCGATTCCCCCACTCGTCGGGAGATGGCATCTGTTTCTCTCCTCCAGATCACTCAGGGACGGCGGATGGTGACACAGTATGCTGTGGAATTCCGGACTCTAGCAGCCGAGACTAACTGGGGACAAGAGGCTCTCGTCTCCGTATTCTGGCAAGGCCTGGCAGATCCCATCAAGGACGAACTCTCTTGCCAATCCAGGCCGGATCAACTGGAGTTCCTGATTGATTTGGCCATCCAAGTGGATCAACGCATCCAGGTACGCCGCTCAGAGCGTCAGCGCACTCGCTTCCATAACTTTCAAGTTCCGTTCTCCAGTACTCTTAGCAGCACTCCTGCTCCCCCAAGTGCTACCACACCTCTTCGTCCTGCACTGGAGTTGCCAGAGCCAATGCAATTGGGGGTACAACGCATCCGCACACCGATACGGCAGTTCCGCCACGCCGGGGGATTGTGTTTCTACTGCAGATCCATGGAACATCTGGTTCGGGAGTGTCCACTGTGTCCGGGAAACGGGAACACCCAATGACTACAGAGGGGCTCTCTCTGGGTGTAATGTCTCCACGTCCCCTTCATAAAGATGAACTCCCTAAGAAACTTACATTTCCAGTCTTCCTTTCAGGCGATAAGTTCAAGACTTCTACCACTGCTTTCATTGACTCAGGAGCTGGAGGAAACTTCGTGGATCTTGAATTCGCCAGGGTAAACCGCATACCACTAGTGAGAAAGAAGGTTCCCATCGCACTCGTCAGTATCGATGGACGTCCTCTTACCCCGGCCCACATCTCCTTAGAGACGGCTCCCTTGCTTCTGTCTTCACATCTGCACAAGGAGACCTTAGTTCTCGATGCCATTCACGCTCCTGGGATACCCATCACCCTTGGTCTTCCTTGGCTACAGCTTAACAATCCTCTCATTGACAGGACTTCCTCTGCTCCCATTTCCTGGAGGCCGAGGTCAGGCGAGACTCATCAACTGCTGGCCAATACCTCTGTTCCCGAAGTTATTCTACCTTCCGTTTACCATCAATTCCGGGACGTTTTCAATAAGGTACAGTCAGACCTCTTGCCGCCACACAGGACTTACGATTGTCCAATCGATCTAGTTCCTGGTTACTCCCTACCCAAGTCCAAGACCTACCCTTTGTCGTTACCAGAATCTCACGCTATGGATGAATATATCCAGGAGAATGTCAAGAAAGGCTTTATTCATCACTCCAATTCCCCAGCAGGGGCTGGGTTTTTCTTCGTCAAGAAAAAGGACGGGTCGTTGAGGCCTTGCATCGACTACAGGGGTTTAAACCAGATAACTATTAAAAATCGTTACCCCCTTCCCCTTATTACCGAACTGTTCGATAAATTACAGGGGGCCAAGATTTTTTCCAAGTTGGATCTGCGTGGTGCCTATAACCTGGTGCGCATCAGGAAGGGGGATGAATGGAAGACGGCCTTCAACACGCGTAGTGGACACTACGAATATCTAGTAATGCCTTTCGGCTTATGTAATGCTCCCGCTGTCTTCCAGGATTTCATCAACGACGTCTTTCGTAAGGTACTCAATATTTTTGTTATTGTATACTTGGATGATATCCTGATTTTTTCCAAAGATCTCCAGGACCACATACGCCACACCTCCTATGTCCTTTCCCGTCTCCGGGAACACCATTTGTACACCAAACTGGAGAAGTGCACCTTTCATCAGACCTCTACTCCGTTCCTTGGGTACATCATTTCCGATGAGGGGTTTATGATGGACTCCGGTAAACTTCAAGCAGTCACTGAATGGCCAAGACCCAACTCTCTCAAGGCCATACAACGTTTTTTAGGGTTCGCTAATTATTATCGTAAGTTTATACGGAGTTTTTCCACCATTGTGGCACCCCTTACTGTGCTCACCAAAAAAGGAGCTGATCCTTCTGCTTGGTCATCCGAGACACTCAAGGAAGCCTTTATATCCGCACCTATTCTCCGTCATCCCGACATTGATCTTCCCTTCGTCCTGGAGGTCGACGCTTCTGATTGCGGCGCTGGTGCTGTTCTTTCTCAGAGACCCACGCCCCAAGATAAGTTACATCCCTGTGCATATTTTTCCAAGAAATTCTCGTCTGCCGAGAGGAACTATGACGTGGGTAACAGGGAACTTCTGGCCGTGAAGATGGCTCTTCAAGAGTGGAGACACCTGCTGGAGGGGTCGAAAGAGCCGTTTACTATCCTCACGGACCACAAGAACCTTCTTTACATAGAGAACGCTCGACGCATTGGTCCACGACAGGCTCGTTGGGCCCTTTTTTTTCCCCGATTCGATTTTCACCTTTCCTATATCCCCGGGACCAAGAACGTTAAGGCAGACGCACTCTCCCGAATACATTCTTCTGAAGAGAGGCCAGAGGAATCTTTGGAGACTATCCTTCCGCATGAGAGGATTCTCGCCACGTCTTCTTTTAAGAATCTTGACAAGATTTTGCACTCCCAGAGACGCATTCCCAAGGACTTGGTCGTTCCTGACAACAAACTCTTTGTACCTTCCAAATTTGTTCCAGAGGTCCTGTCTTGGGGTCACTCCTCTAAATCTGCAGGTCATCCAGGTTTTAAGAAGACTACTGATCTCATTCGTCGGAATTTCTGGTGGCCAAGGATGTCTCAAGATATTCTGGAGTTTACCCGCGCCTGTCCCACGTGCGCTCAAAGCAAGACTCTCCGTCAAAAGCCTCAGGGTTTTCTGTTACCCTTCCAGTTCCCGACCGCCCCAGGTCCCACATTTCGATGGACTTCATCGTGGAGTTGCCCAGGTCCAGAGGAATGAACACTATCTTGGTGGTCGTGGACAGGTTCTCAAAGATGTCCCATTTCATTCCACTTAAAGGATTACCCACCTCCCCCGCCCTTGCTGATATCTTTAGAGAGTAGATTGTCCGGATTCATGGGATCCCTTCGTCTATTGTTTCTGACAGAGGTTCTCAGTTCGTATCCAAATTTTGGAGAGCTTTCACGAAGAGATTGGGCATCTCTTCTTCTTTCTCTTCCGCCTATCATCCTCAGTCCAATGGACAAACGGAGAGAATCAATCAATCCCTGGAGAAGTACCTGAGATGTTTCATATCCGATTTCCAGGATGATTGGGCTCAACTCCTCTCTTGGGCAGAGTATGCCGTCAATTCTGCCAAAAACGAGTCCACCCGGGAGTCGCCCTTCTTTATAAATTATGGGTTCCACCCTCCCTGTCTTCCCATCCCCAACATTCCTTCTGGAGTACCAGCCGTAGATGAACGCATTTCTTCCCTCCAAACCGCATGGTCCAGGATTCAGTCTACCCTTCTCAACTCCTCCCGCAGGTCGAAACTACAGGCCGATCGTCGTCGTCGTCGTTCGGCGCCCAGTTACAAACCAGGGGATTTGGTATGGCTCTCCTCTAAGAATATCCACCTCAAGGTACCAGCTCCTAAACTGGCACCCAAGTTCCTGGGTCCCTTCCCTATTTGTGAACAAATCAATCCCGTGGCATTCCGGCTCCAACTACCACCCAGTATGAAGATTCCCAATGTCTTTCATGTGTCCCTCTTAAAACCATTTATCTCCAGTCACTTCTTTCCGGATCAGACTCGTAAACCGGATCCCATTACTGTACAAAATAACGAGGAATACGAAGTTCACTCTCTTTTGGATTCTCACCTATCCAGGGGTCAGCTCCAGTTCTTGGTGCAGTGGAAGGGCTTTGGCCCTGAAGAGAGATCCTGGGTTCCTTCAAAGGACATTCATGCCCCGGCTCTTCTTAAGTCCTTCAGGAAAAAGTTTCCAGAGAAACCGTTCTTGGACCTTCCTGAGGCCGTTCCTGAAGAGGGGGGTACTGTCAGGAATCGGCGTTCTCCACGCTCCTCAAACAGAGCACTCCCTCCCCACAGGGAGCCCCTGGACACACAAAACAATCCTGCCTTACCGGCCTGCACGGCTCCCCGCCCCTGCCACCGTCGCGGGATCACTCCCCTCGGCGATTCCTCTGTACAGCGCCGCGCGCGCCCACGCCCTCCTGCACGCACACCTGCACTATCCACTAGCTAAGTTCACGCGCGTACACGAGTTACGGAGCACGCTCAGTCTGCACACTCTTCTTCCCGTCCCCCGGACCTCAGGCTCCGCCCCCGCACACTGCACGAGCATACTCAGGTTACCAACAAGACTCACCTGGCCTGTTATGCCTGCACCAATCTGCAGTGTCTCCCTGTAGCTCTTCCTGTCCCGCCTCCGTTCCTAATTTGACCTTCCTGCTTTATCTAGCTCCTCTCTGCTCTCAGTCTTTGCTCGACATAGTCTCTGTATGGAAGTACTTCTGGATTCTCTCAGTGTTTTCACAGGTACTGACGCGGCTTGTACGACTACCCCCTCTGGCTCTCGATCTCGGCACTCCTTGGACAACGCTCACTCTGGTAACCCCTTGAACACGGCTTGGACTACGACCTATCTCCGCTCTCCACTCCCTGACCTCGGCAAGGCATTCGTCACTCTATCTCTACAACCGGTACCGGCAAGTATTGTCTACCTTCCTACACCTGGCCTGGCAATGCTTCATACCACACTCCGGACACGCTCCCTTTGCTGCGGGTGCGTGTATTACCACTTCCCCCTTCAGCTCAGGGGATGGGTCTGGTCTGCGGGCAGCACCGGCGTAACACTATGTAACGCATCGTTAAATCCATGCAGTCACTATACCGGAGCTCTGTGGATATGCGTTGCTATAGGGGACACCTCTTTTACATATCATTAGCGCTAACTTCCGTTATACTAATGCAAGGGTCCGTTACGGCTGAAACTTAACGCTGTGTTAAGTCAACACCAGAGGTTTGTGGATCTGGCCCTAAGTAGGTAGGAGATATAGGGAAAAAACGATGTGAATGAAAAATGAAACATTGTCTGAGATAAGGATATAGCGTTGGTGTTACTCATATGAAATATATCTACTTGGATAATGCCCATAGCCAATTTGAATGGAAGAAATGTTTGAGAAAGCCGCAGGCAGCGTCATGATATAAAAACATAATTACATCATTTTGAACACCTGATGATGCCCACAGAGCACAGGAAGACAATATTTCATTACAGATGTGTGATCACTGCGTTATGATGTCCTGTCTTGGTGAGGGCTGTGACGAAATGGACAACCAGGCTTCCTAAAATGCCCAGGAAGTTCTGCCCGGTGGCCTATTCTCATCAGGGTAACCATGGCGTCGGGGTTTTGCCCATGGAATTCAATGTACCTTGTGTTATGCAATATATGAAAGTAGTGGTACTGTTTGATTCCAATGTACTTCACATGATGTTTTTACAGTCTGTGAAAGCAGTAGATAGCTGTTAGGCCAAGGTCCCACTGCACGCGCCGGCACGCCCACCTTCCGTCCTGGTGGCGTGTACACGGCACTTCACCGCGATCTGCGGTCTGTAGGGAGCTGTTTTGAGGCGCGGGGCGTGGCCAAAATGGGTCAGGTGGGCGCGGCCATGAAGGGGGGGCGGGGTCATGCCACAGCCATGAAAGCATAAACAAAAGCTAAATAAAGAAAGAAAAACTAAAAGTGCATGACACACGGCTCTGACACGTGGCTCTGACACGCGGCTCTGACACGCGGCTCTGACACGCGGCTCTGACACGCGGCTCTGACACGCGGCTCTGACACACCGCTCTGACACGCGGCTCTGACACACATACATTGTGGAAATACTGTACATCTGCTACACAACACTGGGAAGGGATTCAGACATATAAAGTGGCTGGCTGAGAGTTTCCATTTGCTACTGCCGTGCTGCAAACAGTCACACATCCTTGCAAGTAACTCTTGGGCGACATTACAATCAAATATATCTTTCTGCTGTATTGGAATCCCAACATTACAAACACATGGGTTCATTTAATTGAGTACAAGGTTAACCTCACTTATAATTACAAATGGTGTTCAAGGTAAAAATGTATCTCACCGTTGCAAAGAGACACACGTCTCTGATTGGCTCCCTGGCGCACCATGTGACGCGTCGCCGCACGGGAACACACACGGGTCCTGTTGTAGCCCCTGCTGGCCGACGCGTCACAGTGTGCAGTGAGCCAGGAAGCGAGGAGGGACCGGGGACAGCCAGGAAGAAGGTAAGGGGCTGATGAGAGGCGCGGCCGCAGCCGCCGGCTGCACCGGGGACCTAGCCTTATGCTTAAAACTATATAAAACAGTGATGTACATCTCTGTTCAATATATATATACCTGCAGGGGTTAACTGTCTCCTGCAAATGGAGCTGCAATCACATCAGAGTTAATTAAATTGGAGTTTGCATTGAATACCTGGACACTGTGATGGGATTAGGCCCATTGTTAAGCAACCAGTGAGAGGTCTACCACCTGCTCTGGGAACTTGCTCTGCAAGAAAGCTGTAAACCCTGGGGCTGTATCGGGCATTGTATACCGGTGGACGGGGATTGTGTGAGTATTGTCCTCTCTCTGTCTACATCCTGTGGACTATGCTAAGAATAGGGAGAACACATTTGGGCAGGCCATTTTGGGCTTCTTGGCACAACTTCAACCCCAGTAATCTCATTAATTGGGCCTGGGGCCATGTGCAGAGACCAGGACTATTGTTCCTCTCCAGACATAAAGCAATTGGAGTGACCATACCGCTCAGCCTAATACGTATACTAATTGTATTCTAATAACAGGGTGCAGGTCTCAGAGGAGGATGTGTTGCTGTTGATCGCCTCTCCTCCCTCTACCACTTGCCCTCTCGACCCCATTCCCTCCCATCTCCTAAAACCTCTTGCTCCTACTATAATCCCTACGCTCATACACATTTTTAACTCCTCCCTCTGCTCTGGAACCTTTCCATCTTCCTTCAAACATGCAACAGTCATACTATTACTCAAAAACAGCAAGCTTGACCCTACCTGTCTTTCCAACTATCGACCTGTCTCTCTCCTGCCTTTTGCCTCTAAACTCCTTGAACGTCTTGTATTCTCTCGCTTGCTCCATTTTCTCAACATCTATTCTCTCCTAGACCCTCTACAATCTGGCTTCCGCACTGCTCACTCCACGGAAACAGCCCTCACTAAAATAACTGACGACCTCCATGCTGCCAAAGACAGAGGTCATTACACTCTGCTCATATTACTCGACCTCTCTGCAGCATTTGACACCGTGGACTACCCTCTTCTCCTTCATATTCTCCATTCTCTTGGTATTCGGAACAAAGCTCTATCCTGGATCTCCTCTTACCTCTCCCATCGTACTTTCAGTGTCTCTTCTGCTAATACCTCCTCCTCCTCTATTGATCTCTCTGTGGGGTACCCCAGGGCTCTGTCCTGGGACCTCTTCTCTTTTCTCTGTACACACTCTCTCTAGGTGACCTAATAACATCTTTTGGGTTTAAATATCACCTCTATGCTGACGACACACAAATATACTTTTCAACACCCGACGTTACAACTGCTATACAAACCAAAGTTTCTGAATGTCTCTTTGCTATATCATCCTGGATGGCCCTCCGTCGCCTTAAACTCAACATGGCTAAAACAGAGCTCCTCATACTTCCTCCCAAACCTGGCCCTACTACCTCCTTCCACATTACTGTTGGAACTACGATCATTCACCCAGTAGCCCAAGCATGCTGCCTAGGGGTCACACTTGACTCCTCTCTCACATTCGCCCCTCACATTCAAAACATTTCTAAAACTTGTCTCTTTTTCCTCCGCAATATAACAAAGATACGCCCTTTCCTCTGTTGCTCGACTGCTAAAACTCTGACTCAGGCCCTCATTCTCTCCCGTCTTGATTACTGTAACCTCCTGCTGTCCGGCCTTCCTGCCTCTCACCTGTCTCCCCCTGCAATCTATCCTAAATGCTGCTGCCAGAATCACTCTACTCTTTCCTAGATCTGTCTCAGCATCTCCCCTCATGAAATCCCTCTCCTGGCTTCCGATCAAATCCCGCATCTCACACTCCATTCTTCTCACTTTTAAAGCTTTACACTCTTCTGCCCCTCCTTACATCTCATCCCTAATTTCTCGCTATGCACCATCCCGACTCTTGCGTTCTTCTCAAGGATGTCTTCTCTCTACCCCCTTTGTATCTAAAGCCCTCTCCCGCCGTAAACATTTCTCACTGACTGCCCCACACCTCTGGAATGCCCTTCCCCTCAGTACCCGACTAGCACCCTCTCTATACACCTTTAAGACTCACCTTAAGACACACTTGCTTAAAGAAGCATATGAATAGCACTGGATTTTCTGAACACATGATACATAAAGCTTGGCCCCCTGCAGACGCACTTACCAGAACTCCCTCCTACTGTCTCTGTACGTTCTCCCTACCTACCAATTAGATTGTAAGCTCCTCGGGGCAGGGACTCCTCTTCCTTAATGTTACTTTAATGTCTAAAAAACTTATTCCCATGATCTGTTATTTATATGACCTGTTATTTATACGATTACCCCCCTGTATTACTACTGTGAAGCGCTATGTACATTAATGGCGCTATATAAATAAAGACATACAATACAATACTACTGTATAATTTGAACAAGGTAGGTCCTCTCCAGACAAGCTGGCATTTTGATTGGGACAGGACTATATCTACTGCCCTCTCCCCAGCCTCGTTATTCTGAACCGGACAGCCTTTGTAAAGGCTGTGTGTTGGCAGGAGACTGTGAGGGTCCCTGGAGGGAGGGAGAGCGGAGAGCGCTCAGTCTGCTGACAGGGGACTAGCAGAGCCCCTGTAAATAGAGAGAGCTGACAGGGAGTCAGCAGACGGGAACTGAGGAGACTTAGTGCCAGGGCCGCCAAAAGAAATCGTGGGGCCCAGAACAAACATTTTAAGCAGCCCCCCCCCCCCATTTCACACCTCACGAGCCCCCTCTCTTCCCCCCCCCCCCTTCCCATGTGTTTCTCTCCCTTCTGTCTCACCCCATCTCACTCTCCCGCCTCGCATGTATTTCTCTCCCCTGCTTCTCACTAAGGCTGCGGCCCCGCTGGCGCTGAGCGTGCTCATGCTTGGAAAGCGCTCCAAGAATGAGCGCCGGGTGTCCTGGCATTTACGCAAGCGTGCGCGGGGGGCATTGCGGGTAGTTGAACGCGCTAGAAAGTTAGTTTTTTGTTTACATAAGCGCCGAGCGCGAGTGAGCGTGTGTGCCCGCGCACGAGCATCGCGTGAGCGGGGACTTACATATATCTATATATAACAAAGACAACACAAAAATTAAGTAGCGCTAAAGAGGATGTGAAATAACCCTAATAAATGATAAATTATAATAACATATTTAAAATATTAAAATAAATTAAAATTACCACAATTTAACCTAATAATATCTACAAACCATAACGTGATAGTGAAAAAAAAAATAAGGAAAATCCAAATTGAATGTTCCACTCAAACAAAAAATCCAGAGAGAAATATAGTCCCAATAGAAGATCCAGGGAGCGTCTTTGCAGCTTTAAGGGGAGTGGTATAGCCAACCACTTTTGGAATCTATGAAAAAAAAACAAACAAAAGTGCAAGCTCCATAGCACGTAACTGAGTAAAAATAAGGTACATTTATTTAAAAAATCAGCAACCCATAAGAATGTGCACTTACAGGATTTTAAACAGAACCATTCGTGGGAGAGAAATCTCTATTGTGGTCATTTGCGGTGGTAGGGTGAGTCCAAGGTTTGCAGAGTGGATGTAAACAGCCCAGGTTCACCATGAACTCCTATCCCGAATTGGCAGCAAGATATAAAGGCATCCAATGCCTGCACGTCCTTTGCTCCCTCATACAATGGTTGCTAACACTTGAAATTACCGCCAATTACCATTGTATGAGGGAGCAAAGGACGTGCAGGTATTGGATGCCTTTATATCTTGCTG